>NC_054379.1:68702495-69002495 GCF_017654675.1 Xenopus laevis | reverse complement strand
GAGTAATCTGTTCCCTCTTTTATCTTCTGTTGTCTCAGGTAGGTAAGTTGGGTGCACGTGTAGGTGGTGGTCGGGTCCGGCGTCATCTTGGGTGGGCTTCATTTAGGAGATTCCCTGATAGCAGGAATAGGTGTCAATCCAAGGTCGCTCAGGAACTTGTTGCTCTTTCTGGGGTTCTTTGAGAATATGTTGCTGTCCCTTTATTGAGACCACTAATTTAAATGGGAATCCCCATCTGAATGGAACTTCATGAGCCCGGAGGTGTTGAGTAACTGGTCTCAGCTCTCTTCTTTTGGCCAGCGTAATGGGTGAGATATCATTATAGATTTGGAGTTTCGCCCCTTGAAATTCGACATGTGTAGAGTTTCTCGTTTCCATAATGACTTTTTCCTTGCTTTCAAAATAATGGCAGCAGAGTATAATATCTCTTGGGTTAGATTGACCAGGTCTTTTTGGGCCCAAAGCTCTGTGTGCCAAATCTCCATGCTTCTATTGGTAAATCCGGGCAAAGTTTGGAGAACAAGGCTCTTAGATATTGTCTGATATCTTTTGGCAAAATGCTTTCTGGAACCCCTCTTACCCGAAGATTTTGTCTTCTGTTTCTGTTTTCTAAATCTTCACAGTATGATTTAAGATTAGCCAATTCCTCTTGTAAAGTGAGTTGGTCATCTTCCAGAGCGTTCAGTATTAGGTTATCAGAGATAGTCTCTAGTTTGTCCACTCTCTGGCCTATTGAATGTAGCTACATCTTAAATTTATGCACTGCCTCTTTGTTGTTGCCTCTTTGTTGTTGCGCCAAAATGTCAGCAGTTACAGGCATGGACATGTGTGGATCATTCACCTTATAAATAAATGGCTCCACCCGGTTTTCCGGAGTGTGCGGCCTGGAAGAAGAATTGGAAGCTGCGTCATGCTCCAATTCTGTTTCTGCCCCGCCATTTTTGCCCTTACAGTGCTTGTCCATGACTGCTTGTTTGCACTGTGTAAGGGCCTGCATACGTAGGCTATTAGGTGAATTAGAGGCCAAAGTAAGGCCTAAGCCAGTCTCTTCCCCAAAGTCCCTTACCTCCTGCTACTTAATCACTACTGCCAGTCCATGACGGGAGGGAGTAGGTGTAAACAACCCAGTAGGAGAGCTGGAGACCGACGTCTCTCTCGGGTCTGGATCTTCACCGCTATCCCTGGCCCTGCGCTGCCGTGTATTTATGGGCCTGAGGCTTTTGGGTATGGGAGTTTTTGGGAGAGATGTTCGTCGAGGCCCTTTCTAGATGTCTGCGTCGCCATCTTGGATGTTACGGAGCCTCCCAGTTGCTGTCTGCTTTTGCAGAAACGGTGTCAGGGTTCCCGCTGGCTCGCGGTTCAGTTTCTTCCCCATATGCTTACGTTGCGTTCAGGTGTTTCCCTGATCTTTTGTAAGTTCAAAATAGCTTTAATTCGGGGGTGAAAGACCATTTCACTACTGAGCTCCGGAGGCAAACGTCCTTATCACAACCCACAAGTCAAGTGTATTTTGCACTAAAAATCATGAATGCAAATAATTGTTTAAAAAACATGAATACTGAATATTTATTATACAAAAAACATAAGCATGTAAAAGCTTGCGAGGTCATGTATAAGTCAATGGGCGCTTTCCTTTGCAAATTGTTAATTCAAGGTTTACAAGCTTTACAAACAAATTTTTGAGCTTATAAATGCACTAAAAGTGTTACATAACATAAAAATTTGAGGTATTCAATTTTTTCACAAATTTATTCAGTCATGTTTTTTGTATTCAGATTTAGTATTTAGTTGTGGTAATGTAATTTATTTTCATTTACAAAGAATTAAGTGAAAGATGCAAATTATTTTGTATTTTATATATTTGCATACCTAATTTTAAAGTTGTAAATCCCAATCTGTTCTGAAATTATTATTTATTATACAAGAAATTACTGGCTGCAGTAATTCAGTGATTCAACTTTATTCAATTCAATATTGACATATTTGGCAAACTTTAATGCTATTTAATAATATCTGTTTGGAATACAAATACAGTATAGAAGACATGGAATAATAAACTTTTAGGCTAGTGTATTACATTGCCTTTTCTCCACTAGTATTTTTCCATCAGTATGAAACTGATTCATACCACGGTTCAGTTTCTTCCCCATATGCTTACGTTGCATTCAGGTGTTTCCCTGATCTTTTGTAAGTTCAAAATAGCTTTAATTCGGGGGTGAAAGACCATTTCACTACTGAGCTCCGGAGGCAAACGTCCTTATCACAACCCACAAGTCAAGTGTATTTTGCACTAAAAATCATGAATGCAAATAATTGTTTAAAAAACATGAATACTGAATATTTATTATACAAAAAACATAAGCATGTAAAAGCTTGCGAGGTCATGTATAAGTCAATGGGCGCTTTCCTTTGCAAATTGTTAATTCAAGGTTTACAAGCTTTACAAACAAATTTTTGAGCTTATAAATGCACTAAAAGTGTTACATAACATAAAAATTTGAGGTATTTAATTTTTTCACAAATTTATTCAGTCATGTTTTTTGTATTCAGATTTAGTATTTAGTTGTGGTAATGTAATTTATTTTCATTTACAAAGAATTAAGTGAAAGATGCAAATTATTTTGTATTTTATATATTTGCATACCTAATTTTAAAGTTGTAAATCCCAATCTGTTCTGAAATTATTATTTATTATACAAGAAATTACTGGCTGCAGTAATTCAGTGATTCAACTTTATTCAATTCAATATTGACATATTTGGCAAACTTTAATGCTATTTAATAATATCTGTTTGGAATACAAATACAGTATAGAAGACATGGAATAATAAACTTTTAGGCTAGTGTATTACATTGCCTTTTCTCCACTAGTATTTTTCCATCAGTATGAAACTGATTCATACCACTAACGCATGTAGCCATAAACTTTAATGTTACTGTGCACATGAAACTGATTTATATGGGATGGTTTGTCCCAAATATATTCTGTATACAAAAATATCCCTAGTACACAGAATGAATGTCTTTCAGGGTACATAAGAATTTGTGACCATATACACATACAAAAATATACAAAAAAACTATTTCTATTAAAGAATGAAAACAAAATCTGGTTTGTACACAAAAGGATACCATTATATTACAAACTCTATTCTGTGCTAGCAATGTCTCACAAATGTATAAAATCCATGTAACAGATGCAGTTACAGTTGCAGATAAATATACTGTATAATGGTGTAACTAACTAGTGCATAACAAGCTAGATTGCAATGACAAAACAGACACGTGTGTCAGAAAACAAAATGAGAACTCAGTTTCACAAAACTTAGCCTTACTTTATGAAACAGGTGAAGCTGTAAGAAAGATGTGGTTAGATATTGTGAACAATAATAGGACAATTTCTAATTAATAGCTTAATACTGTAATAACAGCTCAGTAATATAGCTCCCAATATAACCCTGGTTTGCACACCTAAGTCCCCAATACATTGCCAGCTGGATATAGTGTATGTACCAGTGGGGCCCCCTTATGAAGAACTAGATAGGCTGCAAGAGACACAGCAGCCTAAATGAAAGGACAGAGCTAGGCTCCAATAAAGGGTAACATCAAACTTGGAAATTGGATTCTGTCTGTGGATGTGGAGACAACACAAGATGCAGATGTGTCCCATGGTGAAGGTATACATGAGGCTCCCTCTGGTTAAGTTGAATGTCAGCCTTATTTACAATACTTGCACGTGGATGAGGTAACCGTGTAATCCCTACTACCCCAGTCACTCAGGTGGTGAATGGGGTAGAGAGGGAGACCCATCAGAGCACTTTGGAAACATCCAGCAACTCAGGTGCTCCCCAGTCCATAGAAACCACACAGTCTCACAAATACAATAAGGTTGAACAACAATCTCCCAGCCTGGCAAAGCAGGGGGTTAAGAGCAACTCACAGTTCAGAAGGAACTCTGTTTCTCCTCTGACTGTAGCTTTCTCCTAATAAAGATGACTGGTAGGCCGGAACCCAGGATTGTACTGGCTGCTGGGACCCTTTCCTCCAGGGAACAGGTCACAATTCCCAGCAAGCTGCACACTGCAGAGTCTCCTTCCAGGTTCAGACTGGGCAGGTGGGACGCTGAGAAAAAACCCGGTGGGTCCCCAGCTCTTGCGCACTCTGCACTTCTTCTTCATGCCACAACCTCCCTTCTTCAGGTTGGTCACTGCAAAAACACAGTGCGCACATGCATGGTGCAGCAGGAAGGGGGGTCCTAAGACAGCAGCCCGGTGGGCACCGGGCCCCCCAGTCCAACCCTGTCTTCCTCTGCAGACTAGTAGCAGTCTCTCTCTCACTGGTCACTAAAACCTGCTGCAAAACTCCCAGGGGCAAATTCACTAAGCGCCGAAGCGCCGAACGCTAGCGTTACTTCGCTAGCGTTTGTCATTTTCGTTACTGCGCAAATTCACTAACGAACGCTGGTTTCGCTAGTATTACTTCGCACCCTTACGCCTGGCGAAGTTTCGCTAGCGACGTAACTACGCAAATTCACTAATGCGCGCAGTGTACTGAATGCTACCTTTTACGCTAGACTTCCTTCGCCACCTCAGACCTGGCGAAGCGCAATAGAGTAGATAGGGATTGTTTCAAAAAAAGTCAATATTTTTTCTAAGTCCCAAAAAACGCTGGCGTGTTTTCTACATTATGGGTGATAGGCTGAAAAAGATCGAAAATTTTTTTGGGGCTCCCCTCCTTCCCCCCTACATTTCCTGACTCATTGCAACTTACCTAGACAGTGGGCACATGTGTAGGGCAAAATAAAAATTTTATTTGATGAATTGAAGGTTTTCTAGGCATTTGTAGTGCTGATACGTATTCCTCCATTGAAATTTGAATTTGGCGCCCTATGCAAATTAGCCTTCGCTAGCGTAACTTCGCTTTACTTAGCGAATCAACGCTAGCGCAACTTCGCAACCTTACGCTACCCCTGTGCGCAACTTCGGATTTTAGTGAATTTGTGAAGCGCTGGCGAAACTACGCCTGGCGAAGTGTGACGAAGCGCGGCGAAGTTGCACCTGGCGAAACTACGATTGTTAGTGAATTTGCCCCCCAGTCTCTAAGCCTTCCAGTACAGCACCCCTCTACTGGCTAGTTCCTCCCTTCCTGAGAAAGCAGCCCCGGTGGGATCCCCCAGTCCAACCCTGTCTCCCTCTGTAGATTAGTAGCAGTCTCTCTCTCTCTCTCTCTCTCTCTCTCTCTCTCTCTCTCTCTCTCTCTCTCTCTCTCTCTCTCTCTCTCTCACTTTTCACTAAACCTGGCTGCAAAACAAAACTCCCAGTCTCTAAGCCTTCCATTACAGCACCCCTCTCCTGGATAGTTCCTCCCTTCCTCTTCCCTTCTGGCCTTTGGGTTTGGGCTGCTACTGGCCTTCTCCATGCACTTCCTGTAGCAAGAGCTTTTGAAATGTAGTTCTTAGACTTACTATAACCCCAAGCAACAGTGCTGCCTCAAGAAATATCAAATGCTTGCAGTCTCTGTTTTATCAAATCAGCTGAGCAATTTAGTAACCCATTGTCCATTATACTAATAATTGTCCCACAATATAATGTTCATACAGTCTGAATACTTAGTCGGGTGCTGCACTCTTCCCCCAACATAACTCTTGAGTTGGTTATATATAATGTCCATACAGTCTGCACACATACTGGGATGTTACACAGGATACTATCTGGCCAGCTATAGAAGATGCCCTCTAATGTCCCACGTGCTGCATGGCAATAAACATGATCAAAGAACAAACATTTCCTAAAAGGACTGCTGTTAAAAACTATAGGTTTTTAATTGGAAGTTCTTACAAATGAGAAATAAAATGCTGTACTGATGTTGTGCCTCAAAAAAAGCTTGCAAAACATTACTATGATAATTTTTGGTGACATGGCTGTCAGCTTGTGTGGGCATTTTGGTTAAGGGCATTCCTGTTGTTTTGCCATTGCTTTATGATTCATATTCCTGTTTCCTTTTTCCTGTCTAAGCTGAGAGAAATATCTAATGACATAGTGCTGATCTCAAGTCTTTACTGAGGAATGGCAGAGCATAGTAGTGATCTCTTATGGAATTCTGGCTTCAGAATATTGCCTTTGGGTGAGGCTTGCAAGGTCCTATTTATTTGATAAAATATTCATAAATCATGTGGCCATTTTACCCCATTTCTGGCTCTGGGTGTTTCATTAAGGTATGTAACAATGGGGTTCAGTAGGATGGCTATAAGTGAAGGGTCAATTGAGGAGTACCCTTGTCAAGCATGAAGCAGGCCAGACCTACCTGCCATGTTCTAATAAATGTACCAGACATTACTGTGCTTGTCTGGCTGCTTTACCAGAAGTAACATAGCAGAATCATTTAATCCACTACTAGCCATGCTGTTTATCATATTATCTTGCAACCTAACCCATCATTATAATAGGCCTAATATCCCCTCATTAACATCTGACAAACATCTGATAAGTGTTGTATATGATTTAGGCTCCAATGTCTCCTCCTCCTAGCTGTAATCTTGCATCAGTTATCTTTTAGCAGTCTCTTAATCATCGGCTTAGCTATAGATCAGGGTTTAGCCAGAGATGTGGGACTGATCATGTGCACACATTTTATATAGTATGATGTTATGAGCATTTTCATAGTCAGCTGTAGTTCAACTACTACATAATTGGTGTAGCAATATAATTTAGCCACTCGAGTACTGTGAGCAAACAAAAGGGCTAATGTATGCACTGGCAATTTTGATATAGCAAGTTGCACAGTGCTTTACATTAATTTCTAAATAACAGGCATCTTATGATGCTGTCCCCCCTTACCTATCCCATGCTTACCCCTTTTGAATCAGAGTATGTCAAGGGGTGAGCATGATACTAGTGCAGAGAGCACAACTGTGCACATGTCACATATAAGAAATGACACTCAGAATTAGAAAAGAGCAAATGGGTCTGATTTGTGTCAAAGCACAAACATAATTGTGAAAATTGTAGTGCATTGGATGTAATTGCATCAGGCGTCATCTCCACCTTGCAACTGCAATTGCACCTGCATTATGGGGAAAAGTGCTGCATTGTGGCTAGTAAAACATGGCAGTTGCAGTCATAAATGACGCCTAAAGTCTATGTAGTACAATGTATAGCTTTGGTGATTAGGGATGCTGTATAATTAGTACTGCCAAATTGGAGCTGCTCAGCTCCTTGCCCAGCAGCATTTCAGGTGTATATTATGCAACAATGGAATTAGAATTTTCAGAGTTCATAATTTTGCAACAAGATTGTGCTGCTAAACTCCATCCATCAGTGGGTCACTCAGCTGCCTTACTGAGCCACATATACCAGATTAATCCATGTGGAAAGACTGGTATAGACTCTGTTCATTTACAACTTACTTACTATGATTACTAAATGCTCTTTACATTTATACTTTAATGCATTAGACATTGTATGTAGGTTCTGCCTTGAATCATTATGAGCTAGGTACTGCATAACCTAATATTTTCATTCTGTCTGAAACTGCTTCTGCTAGGGGCAAATGATACAGCACATTAGCATAACATAACATACATTTTATTTGTAGCAGAACTTTTTGCAGCAGAGGAGGAAGAACTCCAAAAATAATAAAACAAAGGTCTGCATAAGAGTTAAATGTTAAGTTTTGAGTGCTTTGAAAGGATTTGTAGGCCAATGTCTGTCAAACTCCAAACAGTAATTTGTATCTCTATTTAATTCTAAGTGATTAAATGGCATTTATTTCTCTGAAACACACATAAAGGGAATATTATTATTTTGCGGAATCCAGATTTTAGACTGGTAATGCTAAGGGGCAAATTCACTTAGCGCCGAAGGCCTAATGCTAGCGTCAATTCTCTAGCGTTGGTCATTTTCGTTACTTCGCAAATTCAATCACCCTTACGCCTGGCGAATTTGACGTAATGGACATAACTACGCAAATTCACTAACGCACGCATTGTACTGAACGCTACCTTTTACGCTAGACTTCCTTCGCCACCTCAGACCAGGCGAAGCGCAATAGAGTAGATAGGGATTGCTTCAAAAAAAAGTTCAAATTTTTTCTAAGTCCCAAAAAACGCTGGCGTTTTTTCTATATTATGGGTGATAGGCTGAAAAAGATCGAACATTTTTTTGGGGCTCCCCTCCTTCCCCCCTACATTTCCTAACTCATGGCAACTTAACTATACAGTGGGCACATGTGTAGGGCAAAATAAAAATTTTATTTGATGTTTTGAAGGTTTCCCAGGCATTTGTAGTGCTGCTACATATTCCTCCATTGAAATTTGAATTTGGCTCCATATGCAAATTAACCATTGCTATCGTAACTTCGCTTTACTTAGCGAATCAACGCTAGCGCAACTTCGCAACCTTACGCTACCCCTGAGCGCAACTTTGGATTTTAGTGAATTTGCGGAGCACTAGCGAAACTACGCCTGGCGATGTGTGGCGAAGTACGGAGAAGTGCGGCGAAGTTACGCCTGGCGCAACTACGAATCTTAGTGAATTTGCCCCTAAATGTTTGTGAGATTTCAAAAAAGGGACATGGTTTACCATCATTTAACAAAAAGATAATAGCCATCAAGTTTATGATAGTGTAAAACAAATGTGGGGCAGATAGTAGATGGTGTGTACATTTCACCAAGGATGAGAAATTACATGCACTAGCTCCAGTGAAAATAATTTTTTGTTATTTTGTGCTTTTCCTTTTTTTTTTGACCGCGGGCCAGTTGTACCCTATTTTGGAATGTGCCAGGGTGTCTGAGCAAGAGTTAGCCCGGTCTGCCCCAGGAGACCAACATCCACTGTTTCAATGGAATGCTCGGGGCCTGGAGTTCAAATGGTGAGCTCTAACTTTCACATATTGATAAATACAATTCTAAAAAATACCTTAGGAATAACTAGAACGTGGGTGAGTTTTTATTTATTAAGCTCTAAACTCACATTTTAATAAATCTGCACCCAAGTTTACTGGAAAATCATGTAAATATTAAATGAACACAATAGGCTGGTTTTGCTTCCAATAAGGATTAATTATATCTTAGACTGAATCAACTACAATGTATTGGTTTATAATTACAGAGAAAAAGGAAATCATTTTTAAAAATTTGGATAAAATGGAGTCTATGGGTTCTGTAATCCAGAGCTTTCTGGATAACAGGTTTCTGGACAATGGATCCCATACCTGTATAGCACTGAAAGTTCTATAAACTTGCTAGTTTAACTGGATCTATACCCTGGGTCTGTTCCCAGAAATTTATTTCAATTACATACACCAAAACTGCTTTTTAATAATCATGAATGTTAAGGTAATAATCCTATTCATTAAAAGTATTTTGATATTAGTCATGATCAAATAAAGACATATAGGAATATTTACACCAGATAATAATCAGTGACACCACTAGACTCTGTTTTAAGAAAGTATTTTTCTTTTGTCACTTCTGATAACTGTTGTGCAAAAAAAAAATGGAAACAAACCAAGGAATGCCTGGAGCTAGGAAATACCATGAATATAAAGTATTTCTGCTACAGCTGATAGACAAACTGATCGTATTTCTAGATAGAGTTCATCAAATGCCACACGATTCATGTCTCTGTAAAAGTGTTTCCTATTTAATATATTGTTTATATTTATATAACAGTACTTCATGCTATGATATACAGCTATTATATTGATACCTTTTTTTAAAGGATTTAAGGCCTTTAGGTGACATGCGGTACATTATTTTATGTATAAAAATAAAATAACTCCTTCTGATGGTCAGAAAGTTTTTAACAAATGTGTGTCAATTTTCCTAAACGTGCTTGACTGCTTGGATAGATTAAAAAACAACAAGATTATTTTCCCAAGGGGTATAAATGCTCAGTGCTGCTGAGAAGTGTTGACTGTGAATACCCATCTAAATCCTTAATTCCTTAATCCCCTTTATTAAGGCTCGTGTGTAATTTAGGTATTCCAGGAATAGAAAATAGTTACACAGCCCAGGCACTTTCCTGTGAACTAACAAATCCTTGACCTGAGCACTTGTTCCCTGCTCCTTTTTGTTTCTTCTGTCTCCTCCTTGTTATAGTAAGGGACTACATATTCATACTAGGCAGAGAGCATATCCCAAATGTGTCATCTAGGCCAAGTCAACTACAAGAGGTCCTCTGCACTGAACCCATTATCAATATATTTAAGACAGAGACATTTTGTGCATACTGCTACTAAAAAATGCCTTACCCTTTAAACAACACAGGGATTGTTTGTCCATATATTGCAATACATTTAAGCTGGCCAACTACGTCAAAGTCATCCCATATCTGGCCAGTCCTACGCTTAATTTTCATCCGATTCATTAACAATTTAATTGCTTAAATATACATTTTACAAAGGGACTAAGTTTTACCTGCAACTTACTAGCTGCTTTCAAAGTAAAACTCCCAAACTTGGCTGCCCTTTTATTAGACACCAGTGGGATCACCTGACTATAGCTGGGAAGGGTGGGTCATCTAGGCCAAGGACAGAAATAGCATTGGCTACACTGCTCTCAGCCTGCATATTTTTCAGGCTGAGACAAGCAGATCTGCTCTGTGCCCCATTTCCATTGATTTGGACCACTTGCATGCAGTCACACACAGCAGAACGAAGCAGGCCTGACAGTGGCGTAACTAGATATTACTGGGCCCCACAGCAAATTATTTTTCAGGCCCCCAAAATGTTTAGAGGTTGACTTGTTTCTCCAATATTTATTGAAATTGTATATGAATTAGGGCCTCATGGGGCCCCTATAGCTCCTGGGCCCCCCTGCAGCCGCAGGGTCTGCTTCCTCTATAGTTATGCCCCTGAGGCCTGAAAATGCCTACTTTCACGTATTTGGGCTGACCTCTGCTGCGTGCCACTGCGTGGGACTGCACACAGAAGCAGAGATTTTGCAAGTAATAAAAAAAAAGTTGTTCTTTCTTTGCACACTTTACAAAGAGTGAAAAAAAAATTCTTCCAAACCTCAAAATAAATGTGAATTGTTTTCACATTTTATCACCTGTGAAAAAAAGAATTTTCAGGAAATGTTCTTATATTTATCATTATTTACTAGAAGTGTAAAACTTAAGTTTTTGGCCCAGAAGACAAAGCTCAAGTGGGGGATGCTTAAACTATTGCTAAAATGCTTTTGACTCTGGAAAATGGTTATGAAAAGTTTTCAAAATGTTAGGAAAAGTTTTATAAATATTATAAATCTTTATCCACAAAAGTGTATCTTTAAACGGGCGGTTCACCTTTAAAACAACTTTTGGGATGTTATAGAATGGTCAATTCTAAGCAACTTTTCAATTGGCCTTCATTATTTTTTATATAGTTTATGTTAATTATTTGCCTCCTTATAAATCTGCCCCTAAGCCTTGCAAGTACAACAAAGATGTTGTTGCTTTAACCCTTTACCTTAAACCTAGTGTTAAGAATTTTTATTAAATTCATTTTCAGCTCTCTAAAGTACAAAATACTCTGTTGCCAACTTCAGTACTATTGATTATTAAAGACGATATGTCAGAATGGTTTATGTTTTTGGTGAATCTATTGAAAAAATGTTAAAATGCTTTTTCTTAGTTATTGGAGAAATCAACCACGCGAATGGTTGGTTTGTTTGACCACAATACTCTATATGCAGGTAGCAATAAACCAAAGTGACACTGCATCTGTTTTAAAAGGATGGCTTCTGCACAAGGGAGCATTTTCATGCTTTGGTGATTATTAATAGAAAGAATAAACAGCCCTTCTTCTGAAAGCAGTACTAACCAAGCAGAAATATGTGTGTGATCTCCACAAATACTAAAGACTTGCTCACAAAAAAAACACTTAACACATTTAAATAAGCCATTAAAGATAATTACCTTAAAACCCCCAAGAGAGATTATGAAAACCCCAAGACGTTAATTTTTTCATCTGTATTTTTCTCATACCATTTTAAAGACATATACTGTATGTATAGTGCAGAGTTTGCCTGGAAAACCAAAAGTACTGCTTCGTGGATATGATATTAGTAGGATATCAAATAATTCAGTATGTATGCAACGATTTTTCAAGATGTCACTGGGGGTCATTTATAAACTTCACGCAGGGCAGATTGGTTCGCAAAGTGAATATATTTGCCCTGTGCATGGTTATATTTATAAAGCTGAATAAGAGGGTGCAAACAGAATTGCATATTTATTTTTCACAATGCGAATGTCTATAGCAGCTTTTTAAATATGTCACAATTCGCAAATTGCGAATATTTATGCGCACACTCTGCGACTCAATTACTCCACAACTTTGGTGGCAGATAAAATATTCGCAAAACAGCAAACTGCGAATTTAAGTTACTGTCAATGCTATTTTCACGCACAACAAACTCGCACATTGGATGCTCTTGCGCAAACTCCCGTCTCATTTTCTCGCCATTTGCGAAAATTTATTCACTCTGCGAATTCGCAAAAACCAGAAAGACGGGCAGAGCAGTGCAATATATTAAAGTTCAGGAAAAAACATGCGCAATCCAACCATTTGCAAAAAATATGCGCTGCGCGAACTTTATAAATGACCCCCACTGTTTTTATTTACCTACCATAAATCCACAAAAATACAGTATTTTTTTGTAATGGCTGAGCTGACACTGAGCTCAAAAAGATTTTTCCCAGATACGGAAATACAAATACAAAGCAAATACAGTATAAATATAGTATAATCTCTACTAATAGTGTCTATGTTGCTTCGGTTTTCTGAAGTTTTTTTTCGTGAGGGATATTTGGAAAACCGATTATGCCTTTCCACCGGCTATTCACATTCTTGCTGGTGGGATGGCCGGTGCAATTGTCTTTTCTTTCCTTGAGCAAAACCTTATTTAAGAAAAATAATGCAGTTATATTTGTTAAGAGACAATTCTATTGACTTCTATAGAAATGCGTCGGCTTCTTTTTGCTACTTTTTTTTCCTTGTGATTTTTCACTATTTTCTTTAATAAATTGCAACTGTTCAAGGTTACAGGTCAAACTTTCAACTTTTTTTTTTTTATATAAGGAACTTCCATAATAGCAGAATTTTTCACTTTCGGATTTGAGGGGAAAAATTGCAATTTAAGAAAATAAAACTCAGACAAAATACATAACTTTTTCTTCACAACCACATTTTTTTAAGCACTAGCTTATGTAAGAAAGTACTCAGACAGAATAGTTTGAGTTATAGTTATAGAACAGTCTTGCATAAATGCAAATCACATTGCTGTATTCATTCTTTATGAGGCTAAAAATCTTGAATGTTTTAAAGGGGGTGTTCACCTTCCAACACTTTTTCCAGTTCAGTTGGTTTCAGATTCAGATTCAGTTCACCAGAAATAAAGACTTTTTCCAATTACTTTTTATTTTCTATGTGTGACCATTTTTCTGATATTAAAGTGTAATTTTTCACCTTCTAAAGTAATTCTGGAAGGGGGGTTGTCGACCCTGTAAATGGTTCTAAACATTTAGTGGATACATTTCTTATCTTTGTCCCTGCTGAGCAGAATCCCTGGTTAAAGGCAGCTGTTAGAATTGATACAGTTGCTAATACTACAGAGATGCTGCTGAAAAATGTATCAACTAAGGGTATGATCACACAGAAAACGCCCCTGTAGTCCTACCCTTAATGTTGTATTGTAACAGTTTAGCTTGCCCCTGAATTCCTGACCTGTCAGACTTAAACACCAGAGACAGAGACATAAAACTTTACACTTAGATTTTTTAAAAACAGTAAAAAGTGTTTGGAAAATGACTTTATTTAGTAAATGCAGGATACCAATTGCTTACGGCTTGGTGACCTTAATAGCTCCACTAGCCGAGGCAAAGTTACCTTAGGGGGATCAGGAAATTGACTATTGGCTGCATGTCTGATCTGTAGATATCTGAACCACATTATTCTTGGAAGCTTATACTCCATAGTTAGAGCTACGAAAGATTTCAGCCCGTGAGCATCATACAGTTGACTGACTTTTAAACTTGACCCAGATAGATGGACCAGGTATCCTGAGAAAGTGTAGTAACTTGGGATTACACCACAAGGGTGTATAGGGGGAAATCACATTCTGTGGAGTCTTGTCATATTTAAGGGCTTTTTCCCATATCAGGATGACCATTCCCAGTGTAGAAGTTCCTTTTATGGAGGTTTGAGTGGTTCCTTTTATGGAAGAATTCGCTAGTGCCTCAATTGACCCAGCTGCTTCTGCTGAGATGGGGAATGCAGCATTTTCAGCTGAGGGAGAAAACCACCAAGCTACATACACTAGTTGGGCAGCTAGATAATATAAGAAGAAATGTGGTAGTGCCAACCCACCGTTCTTTTTTGGTGCTGATAGGGTTTGGAGGCTTACAAGGGGTTGTTTGTTATTCCACACAAAGGAGTGTATCATGGAGTCAAGTCCAGTGAATAGGTTGTTTGGGAGTAAGATTGGGGAGTTATGAAATAAGTATAGTAGCTTAGGAAGCACCACTATTTTTATGAGGTTTAAACACCCCCATAAATTGAGTGGGAAGCTCGACCAGTGCGTGAAGTTAGTACATACCTAGCCATTGTACCACTGGATCAATGTTTAACTCTCTATAACTATGTGGGTCGCACTAACCCACACTCCCAGGTATTTAAAGTTCCTCACACATTTTAGCTCTGTAGGGAGTGCTGGAATAGAAGGCATTGGTTGATTTAGCTGCATTTATGTGGACTTTTGCCAACTGACTTGGATCCCTGAGACTTCTCGAAATTGGTTGACTAGCCTCAACAGAGTTGTAAGGGATTGTTGCCATATTTCTATAAAAAAATAACATTTTGAATTTTAAAAGATCTGCCCCTTAGAATTTGGCTGTATTCAAATCCTGCAAAAGTGCAGCTATTAGGATGACTTCCAAACAGAACCTTGATTTAGTGCCTCCCTAGTTAACCATGCAGGCACATTACTGAACTAAAAACAAACAATTTAACCACAATAACTTTTAAGGTTTATTCCCCAAGACTCTCTACAGATATTGCAAATGTTATGCACTTCAGTTACTGCAGAGAAATATTGCCAATCTGCCAATCAGGAAAGCATGTGATGAATTGACAGATTTATCAAAATACATCCTACTTTGATCAGTGTGTCAGTCCATAAAAAAAACCTGCTCAAACCAGTCAAGTACCATACTATGCAATATTATAATGCAGCAGCAGGACTTTGTAATACCCCACTAAATCATAAAATCCCAGTAAATTAAAAAGCTTTACATTAAAATTATTATAATGCATGTTGGGTATAACAATCCTGTATAAATCATAAAAATCAGTCACTCTGTGGAAAATTAAACCATAAATATTGAATATGTTCCCTACATTATGCAAAGGAAGTTACAGAAAGTTTCCACAGGGGATGTTACAAATTATATTACTGGACTCAGACACATCTAAATTAATAGTGCATTATTATTAATTACATTTATGTCTTTATGTTATATCCAGAAAGTGTCCGTAATAATTAATGTCTCAAATAACAAAAAATATACTTCTACAGGCTTGAATTGTATTATATTTAGGCTGGCTGAGGACTTTGTACACATGCCAGTGGTGACCTTGAATGATTTATTGTTATACAAATGCTAAATAATTATGTATTATGGACCAGAAGTACATCCAATTAGTCACACTTGTTTGTTCATTTTGCAAGTGTTTAAACTGATTGACAATAAGCTTAAGGTAAAGTAATTACATTTAAGTAGTTCTGTAACCTTCAGTCTTCTGTCTTCTGTTTCTCAACTTTGAGTGATGAATACTAGCTTCTTTGGACAAGCCTACCTGTGCAGTGCAGGAAGATTGGGTTAAGTTGCTCCTCACTGGAGGCAGGACAAACTGGAAAAAAACTTCCTCCAATCTCTTCCTTTCTCCTATATCCACCTCTTCCTCTAGTTTTAGTAAGGTTGTCCTGACTTGCAGGCAGTATCTTTCCATGTTCCTGCACTGAATAACTATTGGATTCACTATGTAATGACTTGCCATGCTCCCTGTTATACATAACTGGATGAGCGCCAATATATGCCTGAGGTTGGAACACTTTGCTAGAGCCCCACTTGAGGCAGGCATGAGCTCTTCAATGACGTTATGGGTGCCATATTGGATCCTTGCATTGGTAGTTCCGTACATTGGCATGCATATACATTAAGGTGACATTGTGGGCTCCATACTGGGACTTTTAAAGACCATGCATCACTTCAGATGCAGTTCTAAAACAGTGGTTATTGTCCACAGTCATTCCTGGCACAACACCGCAGATCTCTTATTGACACACATGTAAGTGCTGATAAACTCTTATGTTGTTTGCACACTCTGACATAGCATCACAAGACCAGGAGATACTATGCAACATTGAGGAGATAATAATATGGTAACTGACCACATTCAGTTCATCAAGCCGTGTCCTCCATTTCTACCAAGCCTAAATGGATATCCTCAATATATAGAAATAAAGGAGGCACTCTCCATCACTATCCTCTATAAAGGAGGAAATGTAGTCAATCTCAGAATTTTCTGATAATGGAAAGACAGCATATTCAGATACAGAGTCCTCTAACTCCCATTCCACTTCTTAATCGGACCGTTATAAACAACTGGAAGAGATTAAAGCTTTATTGAGAGAAATATTCTCTACACTAGGCTTGACAGGCTTCTAATCTGTTTTAATACCAAAAAAACAGAGGCTTCCATCCCATTCTCGGTATTCACATTTTTAACCAATTAATCAGATATTAACAGTTCAAAATGTAATCTCTCTCATCCATTCTAAGGCACCTCAAACCAAACTTTTATATGGCAAAGATGTACATACAAAATCTACACATTTAAATTTTATCTGTACCTCAATGGTTTCTGCGGTTTGCTATAGGCCATCACTATTTTCAGTTTTGTGCCCTAACTTTCATCCTCACTTCTACACCCAGGGTGTTCACCGAAGTGCTCTGTTGGCAGCTCTCGGCATTCATGGCATTCACACGACCACATACCTAGACAATCTCATTGTCCATGCAAAACAACAGACAGAGGTGACCTTGCATGCACAAAGATGACTGGTTGCACTTCAACAGCACAGATGGTCAATCAACCACAAAAAAACTGTCTTATCATACCAGTCCATGGAGTTCTTAGACATGATCCTGAACTTAGTGCTGTTCAAGTTCAGGATCAAAAGACAAATCCTCAAAGACATGGTAGAAAACATCATACTGAATCCCTTCTCCTCAACTAAGGAGATCCTCAGTCTACTGGATACTATAAGAGCATGTACCCTAGCAGTTCTGTTTGCAAAAATCAACTTGTGAACAATACAATGGAAATTTCTAAAAAAAAATAGAACCAAAACTATCAAGATCTTTCTCAAAGAATTGTGTTTTCCCCCTCAGACAGTCTCACCTGGTGGACACATCTTCTTCCTTGTCTTCTGTAAGGCAATTGTTGGCACTGACATACACAAAGAAAAAAATGATCGATGCACATTCCCAAATAAATTTAGGATCTAAGCTAATGCATGTCTTTTGCAAAATACATGAATTAGCTTAGATCGTAAAATAATTTGTGAAACGGGACCAGGGAATGTGTGTTGATCATTTTTTCCTTTTATTAATGTTTGTAACTATCCTGGACAGATCAGCTGCACTTCCTTTGTATTTTTATTTGGCCTTGGAGTGCTCCCACAACTGATCTTTTTTGTATACTTCAACAGAGTGTTTAGAGTTCTTCTGCAGGATGAGTGACCAGACTTCCGCCCCTACACCAGTCCATTTAATGGTGGTGTTATGCCTTTAAAAATAGGTGTTGGTTTGGGCAATCACTCTCTTTTAAAGCCACAGGTGGGGGAGGAAGGACAATCCTATGAAACCATTGCTGAGATCAGGGCAACCTCTCCCCTATAAAAGCTGTGGGCAATCAGTGCTTTGGTATTGGCAAACATCTCCCCTTATAAAATGCTACTGGCATGGAGGAGGATCAAGCCCATTTAAGCCGATGCCTTGGTCTGGTGACACTGACTACAAGACATGCAGTTATGCAGGGAGGTGCCAACCTAGAAAAAACTTGACCAGAGGTAAATAGTTAGGCCCACCATATGGGTTGTACCTTGACATGGTATGGTGTCTTATCAATTTTATAATCAGAATTTTGTAACTAAAAAACCCTGTTTTGAAAAATACTTGCATTGGCTTAGATACTAAATTCATTTGTGAAATGGGACCAGGGAATGTACATTGATCATTTTGTCCTTGTTTTTTTGTATGTTTGCAAATATTCTGGCCAGATCAGCTGCACTTCCTCTGCATTTTTATTTGGCCTTGGATTGCTCTCACAACTGCCCCTTAATTGTTGGCACTGGCCTGTTCATATGTCACCAATATTTGATCCTCCCTCAGAGACCAGACCTATTGTCCCTAGGTCTACCTTGGCCAGACAATATCCACATGCTTTGTTTGAAGGTGTGGCTGTTGAAACCAGATAGAGGTTTCTGCAAGACTGTTGCAGCACACAAGGTATCCACAGTTAAAGAGATACTGACACCAGAAATTATTTTTTTTACATCTATCATAATATTGCCTTTGAAAGCTACTTATAACTTTGCCACAATGCTTTTACATTACCCGTCTGACGCCCCATGTTCCTGTATGAGGGGGCTGCCATATTTGTGCAGCAGGAGTCCGTTAACTTTAACTTACAGGATGAGATGGGACAGTCAGGTTGACAAAACAGTCAGGTTTAGGAACTTCAACTAACGACTACAAAAACAAACCCCTCAGCAAAAAACATCAATATGACCTATAGGTAACTTTTAATATACTTTCATATTTTAAAAAGTAGTTTTGTAGTGTCAGTATCAATTTAAGGCATAGCATATGGAACAAATGCCTATACTGGTGCCAATCCAAGCAACTCTCTTTGGAACTGTCTGTTTCATCCTGGAATTTCACCAAAATGGTCTCACTTTAAGAATAAGCTTGTAAGCCCTTAAGTTTTGCCTTTCAGTTCTGAACTTTTCCAGACTCAGTGTGCTTTGCACCAAGAGTTCCATTTGTTCTTCCAAGTCATTGTACAATTACATCCACTGTACAAACCCAGTCCCTCCCTGGGACCCAAATCTAGTGTTTATGGCTCTGTAATGGCCTCCACTTGAACCTATGGGTTTCATACCACTAAATTACCTCACCTGCTTAGCCAGGAGAGTTTCAGATTTATCTGCCCCGCATCACAAATAACCAATCATGAAGACAAAGAGTCATGAGGACAATCCCATCATATTTTCTGAACGAAGCTTTGATACCAGGATATATATATCCCATCCTTCTGTCTATCTCCATTCAATCCTAAGGAAAAACGATGTACTTTTGATGCAGTAAGATCACTTACATTTTATGTCCATGGGATTAAGGCCTTCAGAAAATGAAATTACTACTGTTTGAAATGACAAGAAAGGAAAGTATCAGAACCTTCCATAGCTAGATTGATCATCTCATCTATCTTTCAGGGTTACCAGCCTGTGGGTAAGGAACCACCCTTATATGTTAGGGCACATTCTACTAGTAAGGTTTATGTTTCATGGGTATTTCACAAACTAGCGTCTCCTGAACTCATTTGTAAGGCAACCCCATGGCACACACTACAAACGTCCACCAATTTTTACTAAATAGAGCAACCTCTTCAGAAGAGGCTTTTGGCAGGTAAGTGCTACAGGCAGCAGTGGCACAAAATCTTCTTGTAGGCCCATACTGTCAGTGGGGCTCATTTATTAACGCAGCGCAGCGCTAAAAAGAGCGCAGTGGCCTGACATTTGCCCAGCGCATGCGAGTATTTAATAATGTAGCGCACGATACCTTAACAGTGCGATTTGTGCGCTAATGTAGACACAGACAGGTGCGACGTGTGAAACTGCGTATCAGCTGTCGCAATGCTTATAATAAATTGTGCGCACAGGAAGATACCGCAAAGGTAAGGATTAGTTGTGCTCATGTATGAATGCGCTGCTTTAATTAGTTGCGTCACATATTGCGCATATTGCGTTCACTTAGACGCATCTGCATTTGTTTCTGTGCTAATATTTGTTTGGTTGCAAAGGTGTTTAGCCTACCTGATACCCTTAAAGGAACCTTGGTCAATACAAACATGTTGGGTGGAAGGCGTGGTTAATATGCACTTTACAGGGGTTGTTCATCTTTGAGTTAACTTTGAGTTAACAAACATCCCCACCAACAGCAGCACCATTGTATTTGCCAGAACCCAGTTTAGCAGTGTGGCTCTGCACACATATATAAAATTCTCTTTTAAGCAACATGAAACGCAAAAATGTGAATATACTAGCGCAGCTGGGCAGGAATGCGCATTTTGAAGAGCGTTACTATTACGCCACGAAGAGGCAGTCGTAAAAATTGTGGTGCTGTTGCCCGGGTGCAGTTTTGCACATATACAGACGCAAATCTGCGACGGCCGCAGTGCAAGCGCATTGTAGCCACGCCCACAGCCACGCCCCTAACAACCACGGCATAGTTTGCGACATAAATGCCCAATCTTTTGCGCAATGCGCATAAACAAAACCATCGCAAAAGCTCTGTGTTATGCGCAGTATCACGCAAATATATTAGCGATCACACTCGTGATGGCGCAGACAATCTTTTGCGTCCACTTATGCGCTGCGCTGCTTTAATAAATGAGCCCCAGTGTGTCGTCCTGTCTGTTTTTTTAGGGGTGCTGGTTTTTGCTGCAAATCCATAAGTAGTGGGGTTAGCTAGGCTGTTCTTCTCCCCACAGACAGGAATTGGTACCAAACTAGAGGAAGATGTGGAGACAGGAGGAAGAAGGAGATTGAAAGGAGTTTTTATCAGTTTGTCCTGCCTTCAGTGAGGAGCAATTTAACCCAGCCATCGTGCACTGACAGTACAGGCTTACAAGTAAAAGATTAGAAAAGTTAGACAATCTCCTTGCTCGTATCACTTGACTCTAATGTGAGGTCCTATTTGAGGTTCATTATCATCACCTCCTCAAAATATTTAGCTTTTTATAGGCTGGGATTATAAAACACTTTTGCTGTAACAGTTAGGATTAAAAGTATCTATATTTGCCCTCACCAATGAGTTCCACTTGTCTTTAAATCATCTAGTACCTTGCATGAAAAATGAAAATACATTGCACACACAAAAAGAAAATATAGTCAAAATGACAGGGATAAAAGACGCAGCAAAAGGTAAAATCACTTACATACTAAATATGAAATATGAATATATTCATATTAAACTATATGATATATTTCCACAGTGTGCCTAAATACTGAACCAATTAAGCCAATCTATTGCCATGGCAATTAACTCATATACATGCATTCAAATAAATTCATACAGTTGAAACCAACAAAGCAGATGCATAAACTGTGGGAAATGGTCCAGGAAAAAGGAAGAAATGAATAGTTACAGTATGTGTGAATGAATTACGTGTTGAATGCATGGGGTAATTACATCATACAAAATATGAACAATCACATTTATATACCTACTGGCTAATGTATTTACAGCTATACAGCTGCATCACTGTGTAATAAACAAGTATTATAAAGAGCTGGTATTTAAGCTTTGTGTAGGCTTATGTAGAGCTATATACAGAGACTCCCACTGGCCATTGCATCCAGTGCTACCAAGCAGTCCAGAACAATTTTGTTCACAGCCCCAGTACACCACATCCAAATGCTCAACACAGTTGCTTATAGCCATCAAACTGCTCATAGAAACAGTCCCAGATAGCCTTGTCCTCAAGTCAAACTAGCACAGTGCTGTCCGAAATGTGTGGTACCGAGGGCCAGAATTCTTCTGGCCTACCCGATGGAGGGCCGATAATGGAAACCACTCCCTGTTTTCGAACCATAGCATATCCGTAAATCTTCCGTGTGCCGCCTTTGACTCCTCTGGCACACTGAAGATATATGGATATTTTGAATGCGGTTTTAAAGGAATACGTTTGTGAGTGTGATTTTAAGTATTTATTAAAGTTTGAAAAAGCGCTTCTGCACAAGCTGTTTTTATCTCTCCATTTAAAGCAATATGAAGAAGGAGTCTGGATACAGAATAGACCATTTTATCAATGCGTGTTTCAACTCACGTCTTGTGAGTATATTATACCACTGGTAACACTAGGAATCCAGTCGCCGGCTGCTTTTTTTACCCCCAAGTTATGTGACCACCCAGTTACTTTTAACGTTTAAAAGTGTACAAATGGATGTGAATGTTGATTATGTTATATAAGGCCACTAGAGCACAAGTGGATCTATATGGTGTTTTAGTCACTTCTACATGGGAAAGGTGTAAGTGAGTAATACACCAAGGTTGGTGACAAAATTTGAATATCAAATTACTACACTATATAAACTTTCTGTTATTTCCCCTTCCTCAAAAACTTTAGTTTTTTGAGGAACACAGCAATTCCATTTTCTGAAGATAATCCAGATATATCTGTCTACCGACTCTTTCATTTTGCACAATTTCATGGCACATTCTTTCTGCCATGCCCTTCTGTATTTCATGGGACCAGCTAAAACGTAAACTCTCGCCTCCTAGGAAATCAGTTACATAGTTACATAGTTAAATCAGGTTGAAAAAAGTTCATCAAGTTCAACCCCTCCAAATGAAAACCCAGCATCCATAAACACACCCCTCCATACCTTAACATAAATTATATATACCCATATCTATACTAACTATAGAGTTTAGTATAACAATAGCCTTTGACATATGTCTGTCCAAGAAATTCTCCAAGCCACTCAAAGCTAATTAAAAGCATTAACAGAATCAGCCATCACAACATCATCACAGTACCTTTAGACTGTAGGCTTTAACAAGTAAGGTCCTCTTCTCCTAATGTTTAATTCTACCTATGTTTGTATCAACATAGTATCATAGTATCATTCTATATAAAAGATGTAAAAAAAGATGGGAATAATGATGATGAAATGAAGATGCCAAACAAAATGGACAATCTATGCCCTCTGTTCAAGTTTCTTAAAAAAATGAATCTGTAAAGACTATATTGTTTCCAAGAAGTAATACATATCTGTAAAAAATATCCCTGCCACCTGCAACAAATACATACACTACAGAAGTACAGCTATGCTGGAGTAAATTCCACTTGTAACAAATTAGTTATCTAATGCAGTCAACAGGAACAGTTAATGGAAATCTAACCACTGTGTCTGTCTGCCTTGACAATAATTTTAATTAAAGTAACCAGGTAATTTGAAAAATTAAGGGTATTTAAACTAAATGCAACCATCAGGGCTAAATTGATTAAATGTACAACAGCAGACACCTGCAAACATTTACCTCACTGGAAAGTGCCCATATGTTGGAGAATGGTTATCCTGTTGCTGACTTTTATAAAGAATTTATAATAACATACTGTGGGGCCTCCACATTGCATTAATCAGTGCTAGGCACTTGCACAAACACATGGACCAGGAAACATAATAAATTCATATAAAACTTCAGTGACATCAATAAAAAAATTCTGATAAAAAGACCAAATGAGTCTATTTTTACACTATTTCTGTACTTTTTCAGTTGGTAATCAACAAAATTAATATCAATTCATATACAGTAGTTCATAAAATTCATATAGTGTTGAGATGGATTTGCTGTTAATCAATCAGCTAATAGTGAATGTAGTTGCACCACATTATTAATGCTGTTAAGCAACTTTTCTGTTATCTCAACACAGCAAGCTACAGAAAACAGTGAAAGTGAAAGTAGAGGCAACAATGTCTTTAACAGAGATCATATAATTTCAAAACATTGCTGCTGATATTGGCTGTATCTGTGCATTAATGCCAAGCACCAGCCCTCTCTTCCCCCTATGCTCTAATATGAGGAGTAGTCTCACCAACAAGTCACTTCTCCACAGCCATTGAAACTAGTGATGGGCGAATTTATTCGCCAGGCGCGAATTCGCGGCAAATTTGCGCGATTCGCGCCGAGCGAATAAATTTGCGAAACGCCCGCGAAAATTTGCGGTAAAAATTCGCCGGCGCCGTTTCGCGAATTTCGCGCGAAATTCGCGAATTTTTCGGCGAAACGGCGCAAATTCGCCCATCACTAATTGAAACCACTCCAATTGGTCCCACTTGTGTTGGACTATGTAGTGCAATGTATCATGGCACTGATAATTCTATATTCCTACAATACTAATTTATAAGTATATTCCTGCCAGATCAATAAAAAATCTAATAACACTTACACATAGCATAAATGACATTTCACATAAACAAAGGAGAAAGATTTAATATGCCTAATATTTGGCTGCACTATGGCCATACACAATGCTTTTTCCATAATGTAATTTCATGTGTGTCGGGCGACATACTTTAATGGGAGTGGTGTGATCAGTGTGACTGAACACAGTGATAAGTTGCTGCTGATTGTGAATAAATGGTAGAATATTCTTTGGAATCTTGAATGGTTACCATTTAGCAAAGAAAAAATAAATTCATAAGGCAAAACAATCCTATTGGATTTATTAATGTTTAAATGATTTTTAGCAGATTTAGGTATGGTGATTAAAATTATGGAAAGATTCATTGTCTGGAAATCCCTAGGTCCCCAGCATTCTGTATAATATATATACATATATATTTATATTTATATTGTGAGCTTCAGGTAGCGAAACTCAAGGCCCTGGCACAGTTTTCAGCACAGAGAATGGAGACTGACACCACCTTTAAGTTAAATGCAGCTTTGCTGACTTTTATTTGGCATAAACACAAATCTTCAGCCCACTGGCTTCAAATTGGGGATAACATTAGCTTCACATTAGCCTTAACAGTCCCAATTCACACCCTCACTGGTTTTAACTTTAACTCATGGTTTCCTTAGCCCTCACTGGCTTTTGGTGGACTGCAAATCCCAGAATCCTCTCTGGGCACAATCAAGACACACTTGTCTCCTGGGAGGGGTTTCTCTTTTCCTCTCCAGTCCTTTAGAGTTCTCTCTCGAACACAGGTCAGCAGGGAATCAATCTCCTTCCCAGCTACACACAGGCACCTTCCTTAACTCAAGAAGGTCCTCACAAGGCCCCTCACCCTCCTCCAGCTCCAGGTGATATCCAGGGGAAGAAGCCATGAGGTGTTACTCCATACCTCCTTTTTACTACATCAAACCTGTAGCTAATTAATTAGCTGCCTCTAGCTTGGCAGCTGAAAACCCTTACATGAAGCAAGGAATGGAAGCCCACCCTGCTCTCTTCCATTCACTCCAAGAACCCACTATCCAGCTTTTCCCAAGGCAGAATAGAATTAAACAGCGTTACTTGCTGCAGCCACAAAGACTTTTCCTTGGAGTTTATAATTCACCAGCCTAATGCTGGTAAAATACACACAATATTGGGCCATTTTGACACCCATATCCTACAATATATATATATATATAGTACCTATATATAAAAATTTGTTTACATTTTGTGTGAAATAATAAATCAATTTATTCTCAAACAACAGTAAGTGCTGATCCTCCATTGATCTATATATATATATATATATAGAAAGTCTTCTGGTTTCTTATACAGGCTAAAGTTACATTTACATTACATTTTGTCAGTCTTTTCAAAGGAAACCAAAAAGAAAGGCTAAACTGAGAGATTTTTGAACATTTTGAGTACTTTATGTAACTAGCAGAAAAAAAACAGATCATAGTGTGTATGCAGTTTAGCCACAAGTTGAGGTAATGCCCGTCACTTGAGCAATAAAGGCATTTTAACTTCTATTACAATTGTGGTGCTGTTCATATCGTACTTTGACTGCATTTGCTGGTGGAAAGTGGCCACTGGAGAACTTGCACCCATCCAAAGAAAGTAAGAAGATTTAACAAAGTTGTGCTGACTATTTTTGTCTGCATGCAGTTTAGCCACAGCAACTTAAAGTACAATACAGTGTTTTACATTTATATATGTTACATTTTATACATATTTTGTACGTACCTGTAGTTATTTATAATATAATTTAGTGTAGTGTGCTAAAAAAATCACTGTGCTAAAAAAAATCACTGAAAAATGCATTTTTAATTTGTTGTAACAAATATCTAACCTTCACACACTATTTGCAGTGTATATTCTCCCTTCTTATAAAGATTCCTTATTAATGTGAAATGCCAGAAATGCGCTCAGGGGTTCACTGACCTTTAGTAATTAAGCATTTTAGTTGGATAACAGTGAGGTCATATTGCAACATATTAAATATCTTTTCTGTGAAAATATGTAAATCTCAGTGCAATTATTAAAAAAGGTTGCCTGTGACTTTTACCATTTCATAAATATCACGTGTAATTTATTCAGAGTGCTCTTTGAAGCTTGCATCCCTATACACAGAAATGCAAAACATTTAACAAACAAATTGATGAAATGTTTGTGCTCTGTGAATACATTTTTTGCTCTTTTACATTTTTGACTTTGCATTTAATCCCATCACTCTAAGGAATACAAAATGATGGACAATGGTAGGGTTAGCAAACAAATCTCTTTTGAAATTGTATAAAACGATTTTTTGAAATGCTGTAATGTTTTGATGACTAATGGCAGTAATTTAACATAAATGAATATGCTTGTATGAAAAAACTGTGAAATTAAAAAAAAGGGTGTTCTTTTTTGAATGTAGTAAGCCACTCTCTAATATATATTATTAAAGATTTTAATTGTTAACGGGGAACTACAGTCAATGTTTAAAATATATATAGGTTCCTAAATAAAGGTTCACTAAATACAACAATTTTGTAATGTATGTCTGTAGAAAAGTTTGTACCTGCTTTAAGATACAAGTGATTGTTTCTGAGTAGGGATGTCGCGGACTGTTCGCCCGCGAACATCGGCTGTTCGCGTCTGCCGAATGTTCGCGAACGTCGCGCGACGTTCGCCTTAGCTGGCGCTTATTTTTGACCTCTCACCCCAGACCAGCAGATACATGGCAGCCAATCAGGAAGCTCTCCCTCCTGGACCACCCCCACACCCCCTGGACCACTCCCCTTCCATATATAAACTGAAGCCCTGCAGCGTTTTTTCATTCTGCCTGTGTGTGCTTGGAAGAGCTAGTGTAGGGAGAGAGCTGTTTAGTGATTTGAGGGACAGTTGATAGTAACTTTGCTGGCTAGTAATCTACTTGATACTGCTCTGTATTGTAGGGACAGAACTCTGCAGGGATTTGAGGGACAGTGAGTTTAGGTTAGTTAGCTTTGCTGACTAGTATTCTACCTTCTACTGAAGTGCTCTGTATGTAGCTGCTGTGGGCACTGCTTCTGATCTCATCTGCTGACTGCTGTAATAACCCAATAGTCCTTGTAAGGACTGCTTTTATTTTCTTTTTTGTTTTTTTACTTTGCTACTATAAGAGCCCAGTGCTATTAGTCTAGCTGTGTTGGGGAGTGGGACTGGTGTGCTGCTCCTAGTAGTTCAGCACCAACCAGAGTAATTTTTTTTTTTAATATATATATATATATATATTTTTATTTTACTTATCTTACTGTTCTTTAACGTGTCCAGTGCTGTTTGCTGTTCTTCATAGTAGTGCACCAATAGTAGTGCACTTGCAGGCATTGTTTGCCCAGTGTGTTCTTCAAACAACTGCCACCTAGCTGTGTGAGCTTTTTCACATTCTGTCTAAATATCAATAATAATACCGTCTCCAGAAACACCACCTGAGTGACGTTTTCCAAGCAGCAATAATATATTCCGTATCCACTGCTGTAGTGTATACGTTGACCTTGCAGGCATTGTTTGCCCAGTGTGTTCTTCAAACAACTGCCACCTAGCTGTGTGAGCTTTTTCACATTCTGTCTAAATATCAATAATAATACTGTCTCCAGAAACACCACCTGAGTGACGTTTTCCAAGCAGCAATAATATATTCCGTATCCACTGCTGTAGTGTATACGTTGACCTTGCAGGCATTGTTTGCCCAGTGTGTTCTTCAAACAACTGCCACCTAGCTGTGTGAGCTTTTTCACATTCTGTCTAAATATCAATAATAATACCGTCTCCAGAAACACCACCTGAGTGACGTTTTTCAAGCAGCAATAATATATTCCGAACAGCTAATATAATATATAAGCTAATATATAAGCTAATAATAAGCTAATATAAGCTAATATAAGCTAATATAAGCTAATATAAGATAATAATATATTAGAACAGCTAACAGGTGCAAATAAGATACTTTGTAACAATTTTGACTCTGGTTGGTGCTGGTAGTGGTGAACTACTAGGAGGAGTAGCACACCAGTCCCTCTTTTCTCTGCACTGAACAGCCAGAAAAAAAAACAGTTTCTAACTTAATTAGCTTTTGGCAGAGAGCTCAGAACAGCTAACAGGTGCAAATAAGATACTTTGTAACAATTTTGACTCTGGTTGGTGCTGGTAGTGGTGAACTACTAGGAGGAGCAGCACACCAGTCCCACTCCCCAACACAGCTAGACTAATAGCACTGGGCTCTTACAGTAGCAAAGTAAAAAAAACAAAAAAGAAAATAAAAGCAGTCCTTACAAGGACTATTGGGTTACAGGCAGCAGTTAGCAGATGAGAGATCAGCAGCAGGACAGCAGGCGTCTACATGCCAATCAAGTCGTGTAAAGGTTACAGCCTGTTCACACGCAAAGACAAAACGCGGCGCTTACTGCAACGCAAAAAAACGCAAAGAGCTTTAATGAATGATACCGTCAAGTGAGCAAATAATAGTTTTTAATTACTAGTTGCTTGTCACCTCCAGGATGTTCGTCCTGTTGGTGGCAATATTTCTGTAGTGGTGTGTTTAGCAGTCACCGTGCTTGTGCGCACGTGCACGGTCAGGCAGAGGTAATTCAATGTACAGTGAAGTGAACCAAAAAACACTGATTCTGCAGTGTGGGCCCAGTTTTGGTCTACTTTATTGATCACCTGCGGTGACCATAAAAGATGCGATTTTGCCACTGTTGCAGAACCCTGAAAAATTAGGCATGTGTACTTTCCTGAAAAATTATGTTTTTTTTGTCGCAGCCACTGAAGCACAGAGACCAGAAAAAATATGCCATATAAATGCTGAAAATATTAAATTTTTTTTGTCGCAGCCACTGAAGCACAGAGGCCAGAAAAAATATGCCATATAAATGCTAAAAATATAAAAAAAATTTGTCGCAGCCACTGAAGCACAGAGGCCAGAAAAAATATGCCATATAAATACTGAAAATATATATTTTTTTGGTTGCAGCCACTGAAGCACAGAGGCCAGAAAAACTCAGGATTTACCTGTCCAAAAAGTTTTGCTTAAAATGAAACCAGTAGGGTTTGCACCCTAGTTTGTAACGGTGGCGGAGGGAGGAGGACGCTAAAGGACAGCTGTGTGTGGAGTCATGCGGCGTGCAGAGAAGGACAGCTGCATGGGGAGTCAGAACAAGTCTTCCGGTGTGCAGTAACCCTCCGAGATCCATGCCTCATTCATTTTAATAAAGGTCAGGTAATCCACACTTTTGTGACCTAGGCGAGTTCTCTTCTCAGTTACAATCCCTCCTGCTGCACTGAAGGTCTTTTCTGAGAGGACACTTGAGGCGGGGCAAGACAAGAGGTTCATGGCAAATTGTGACAGCTCTGGCCATAGATCAAGCCTGCGCACCCAGTAGTCCAGGGGTTTATCGCTCCTCAGAGTGTCGATATCTGCAGTTAATGCCAGGTAGTCCGCTACCTGCCGGTCGAGGCGTTCTCTGAGGGTGGATCCAGAAGGGTTCTGGCGCTGCCTTGGACTGAAAAACCTTTGCATGTCTGACGTTACAGAGTGGCCAAAGTGCATTGTCCTTGCAGGTGCGCTCATGGCAGGATTACTGGCACCTCTGCCCCTGGAATGTTGATGAGTTCCTGAAGTGACATCACCCTTAAAAGCATTGTACAACATGTTTTGCAGGCTGGTTTGTAAATGCAGCATCCTTTCGGACTTGTGGTACGTTGGTAACATTTCTGCCACTTTATGCTTGTACCGAGGATCTAGTAGCGTTGCGACCCAGTACAGGTCCTTCTCCTTAAGCCTCTTGATACGGGGGTCCTTCAACAGGCATGACAGCATGAAAGACCCCATTCTCACAAGGTTGGATGCAGAGGTATCCATCTCCGCTTCCTCGTTATCAAGGACTAAATCATCCACTGTCTCCTCCCCCCAGCCACGTACAAGACCAGGGGTCCCAAAAAGGTCACCACAAGCCCCCTGGGAAGCCTGCTCCTGTTGGTCCTCCTCCTCCACAAAGCCACCTTCCTCCTCTGACTCCACTTCTGACACCTCTCCCTGCGTTGCAGCAGGTGCCTGGGCTCGTTCTGGTGATTCCGACCAGAAATCGTGCGTTTCCTGCTCCTCGTCACGCTGGTCTACAGCCTCATCTGTCACTCGTAGCACGGCAAGCTCCAGGAAAAAGCAAAGGGTATTAGGTCGCTGATGGTGCCTTCGGTGCGACTGACCATGTTTGTAACCTCTTCAAAAGGGCGCATGAGCCTGCAGGCATCGCGCATAAGCACCCAGTAACGGGGGAAAAAAATCCCCAGCTCTGCAGATCCAGTCCTACCACCCAGTTCAAACAGGTATTCATTGACGGCTCTTTGTTGTTGCAGCAGACGTTCAAACATGAGGAGCGTTGAATTCCAGCGAGTCTGGCTGTCGCAAATTAAACGCCTGACTGGCATGTTGTACCGCTGCTGAATGTCAGCAAGGCGTGCCATGGCTGTGTAGGAACGTCTGAAATGGGCCGACACCTTCCTGGACTGCCTGAGAATGTCCTGGAATCCTGGGTACTTCGAGACAAAACGTTGGACTGTTAAATTCAGAACATGTGCCATGCAGGGCACATGTGTTAAATTGCCCAGTCTCAGTGCTGCCAACAGATTGCTTCCGTTGTCACACACCACTTTTCCGATCTTCAGTTGGTGTGGGGTCAGCCACCGATCGGCCTGTGACTTCAGAGATGACAGGTGTACAGATCCGGTATGGTTTCTGCTTTCCAGGCACGTCATCCCCAAGACAGCATGACAACGGCGTACCTGGCACGTCAAATAGCCTAGGGGGAGCTGGGGGTGCACAGGTGTGGAGGAGGAGGACCCAGCAGCAGAGGAGGAGGAAGCAGAGGAAGAAGACGAGGTAGAGAGCGAAGGAGGAGTAGAGGTGGTGGCAGAACCGCGTGCAATCCGTGGCGGTGACACCAACTCCACTGTTGTTGTTGAGCCACGCATTCCCTGCTTCCCAGCCATAACCAAGTTCATCCAGTGGGCAGTGTAGGTGACATACCTGCCCTAACCATGCTTGGAGGACCATGCGTCAGTAGTCATATGGACCTTTGCCCCAACACTAAGTGACAGAGATGCGGTGACTTGGCTCTGCACATGGTGGTACAGGTGTGGTATTCCCTTCTTGGAAAAAAAATTGCGGCTGGGTACCTTCCACTGCGGTGTCCCAATTGCTACAAATTTGCGGAAGGCCTCAGAGTCCACCAGCTGGTATGGTAAAAGCTGGCGGGCTAAGAGTGCAGACAAGCCAGCTGTCAGACACCGGGCAAGGGGGTGACTCGCAGACATTAGCTTCTTACGCTCAAACATGGCCCTCACAGAAACTTGGCTGGGGGCAGATGACTGGGAACTGGTGGTCAAGGTGGAAGGCGGAGTGGAGGGTGGTTCAGACGGGTCAAGGACAGCAGAGATAGAGCAGTAAGATGCTGGACCAGAAGGAGGGTGGCTTTTAGTTTGTCTGCTGCCTTTGAGGTGTTGCTCCCATAGTGCTTTGTGCTTGCTGTTCATGTGCCTTCGCATAGAAGTTGTACCTATGTGGGTGTTGGGCTTCCCAAGACCCTTTTTCTGACTGCACTCATTGCAAATTACAACGCTTTTGTCAGAGGCACACACATTAAAAAAATCCCACACTGCTGACCTTTTTGAAGCTGGCAATCTGGCGGTAACAGTAGAAGTTGGCGGCAATGGCGGGTGCGTTGGCCGGCTGACCACAGGTGCCGATACATGTTGTTGCCCTACTGTTCCCTGCGAGCTGTCCTCCCTGCTTCTTCTAAGTCTTATTCTCCTCCTGCCTCTCTGACTCTCCGTCTCTCCATCTGAACTATCCTCCTCTTGCTCTCTTCTACTGGGCACCCACAAAACATCAATCTCCTCATCATCATTCTCCTCAGATGCATCAATTTCTTCTAACAGCTCACAGAAGGAAGCAGCAGCGGGGACCTCCTCATCACTCATTATGTCCATCTCTGTTGTGTTGTCTGCCAGAATTATATCTGGTGTAACGTCCTCATCTCCTTCATCTTCTTCTGCCAATAATGGTTGCGCATCACTCAGTTCAAGAAACTCATGTGTAAATAACTCCTCTGACTCCAGTGAAGAAGGGGCGCCGGTGGTAGAGGAAGTGTTACGTGGGGTGCCCATAGCAGAGGAGGATGAGGATGTTGTGGCAAAGTTAGAAACGGTAGAGGATGGGGTGTGCTGTGTAAGCCAGTCAACTACCTCTTCAGCATTTTGGGAGTTCAGGGTAATTGCCTTTGTAATATATATACTGATACCTATAATAATCTTAGATTATTATAGGTATCAGTGTATATATATATATATATATATATATATACATATATATGTGTATATATATATATATATATATAAATATAAAGTGTAAATATAAAGTGTATATCAGTGTATATATATATATATATATATACATAGTTAAATGCCATGCAAGTTAAACAATTAAATAATAATAAAGGATTTTAAGATAGTGGAATGAGTTTAGCAGGGAAACCTCTCATATACAGAAAGGAAATGAAGAATGCATTGCAGCTAAGACTAACCCCAAAAAGTTTTTTAAATATATTAATAGAAAAAAGATGCATGTTGAGAGTAGTGCTCTATTAAATAATGGTACCTGTATGGTTGTAACAGATACAGAACAGGCAAATGTGCTAAATCAGTTATTTTCTTCAGTGCATACAATAGAGGAGTCTGAGTTCCCAGGCTCACTTCATAGCTGCACTGATGGCTCAGCTCAATCTAGTCAGTGGCTTACTCAGGATATGATTCATAAAGCTTAATAAAAATTAATGTAAACAAGGCTCCAGTACAAGATGGCATACACCCTGGGTTCTAAGAAAGCTTAGTTCAGTTTTAGACCAGCCCCGATTTCTGATTTTCTCAGATAAGCTTTCATCTGGTATGGTACCTATGGATCGGAGAAAAGCTGATTTAATTCAAATATTTAAAATGGGGATCTCAGCCTGGCAATTATAGGCCAGTAAGTTTGACATCTGTGGTGGGCAAATTATTTGAAGGCTTTTTAAGGAATCCCATTTAAAATGTTGTCCTAATGAATGGCATTATGAGCAGAAATCAGCATGGCTTTATGAAGGATAGGTCATGTCAGACGAATTTGATTGCTTTTTATGATGAGGTAAGTAAGATGCTGGACAGTGGGGGGCAGTAGATGTGATCTATTTGGATTTTGCCAGAGCGTTTAATTATGTGCCCCACAAATGACTGCTTTCTAAACTAAGGTCTGTTGGGCTTAATGAAGTCATTTGCACATGGATAGGAAACTGTCTACAGGAACAGGTACAGAGGGTGGTTGTTAATGGTACATTCTCTGCTTGGAGTAAGGTTCTTAGTGGGGTCCCTCAGGGCTCGGTATTGGGTCCACTTTTGTTTAACTTGTTTATGACTTAGGGGAGGGTATTGTAAGTAATGTATCAGTGTTTGCAGATGACACAAAACTATCCAGCCCAATTAATTCCAACTTGCAACTTGACAAACTGGCAGCTAAGAGGCAAATGAGATTCAATGTTGAAAAATGTAAAGTCATGCACCTGGGATGATAAAATATCCAAGCCACTTATACCCTTAATGGGACTACACTAGACAAATTCATTATGGAAAAGGACCTTGGAGTCCTTGTAGATGATAAACTATTTGTAGCAAGCAATGCCAGTCAGCAGCATCAAGGGCAAATAAGGTCTTGAGCTGTATTAAAAGGGGCATAGATTAACAAGGAGGGGGTCATTCTTCTACTGTATAGAGCACTGGTAAGGCCCCATCTAGAATATGCCATACAGTTTTGGTCTCCATCACTCAAACAGAAAATTATTGTATTAGAAAGGGTACAGAGAGGGACAAATAAGCTGATAGAAGGTATGGGAAATCTTAGCTATGAGGAAAGACTGGCCATATTGGGGATGTTCACACTGGAGAAGAGGCACTTAAGGGGTGATATGATAACTATGCATAAATATATAAGGGGATCATATAATAATCTCTCTAATGCTTTCTTTACCAGTAGGTCTTTCCAGCTGACACTAGGTAAACCATTCTGATTAGAAGAGAAGAGGTTCAGACTAAATATTCGGAAGGGGTTTTTTACAGTGAGAGCTGTGAAGATGTGGAATTCTCTCCCTGAACCAGTTGTACCGGCTAATACATTAGATAGTTTTAAGAAGGGGTTGGATGGCTTTATAGCAAGTGAGGGAATACAGGGTTATGAAAGATAGCTCATAGTACAAGTTGATTCAGGGACTAGTCTGATTTTGGAGTCAGGGGTGATTTTTTTCCCCTCTGAAGCAAATTGGGGAGGCTTCAATTTTTTGCCTTCCTCTAGATCAACTGGCAGTTAGGCAGGTTAAAAAAGTCAACCCAACTACTTTGTTACTACGTTACACTAATCTACAGGTATTTTGGCGTGGCAGCCAACATGTACAGTATTTCTATTTTCTTGAATCCGATGCAGTTACTGGTGTTGGTACATCTGGTATATTACCTGTGGTCCCTTACTAAATATAACTACACATTCCAAAAGCATTGAAATACATGATACCGTGTACACATCTGAGAGTTGAGTAATGTGCCAAAAAATTATGTTTTTTCTTTGTTTTTTATAAAACCAGTAAGTTACTGATCTTTCTAAATAACATTCTATGTATTAATATCAATTATAAGGCATGTTACAGATTTAGATGAAATCATCCATAAGTAATTTATGTATAAACATTAGGACACTTGTAAATAATTCATATTAAGTGTGACAAACCAGAATGCTTATTTTGGTACATTGCTGCTGTCTTCCATAAAAGCATGGGTAGTATTTTCTATATCTATTCTTGATTATTTGCAAATACTTTTGGTCAGTACAAGTTGGTGTTTTAGTTCATAATGTATAAGCACCATGTCCTACAGATTAGCAGTATCATGCTTATTATGATTCGATTGGCTAGATTCTGCATTGCCCCAGTAACCTAGTTTGTTGAATAAGCATCTAAAATTAAAAAATAATGTATATGATCAGCACTGAAGTCCTCTGGATCTTGTGCAAATTTGATTGCAGCTCCTTCTCCACCATCTGGTTGGGATCAATTACAATTCTAAAAACTACAAGGAAGAGCATTGCATTGAAATGTTCAGCCCAATATGTCAAAGTAAGCCAGATACACCAATTCACAAATGTATTTTTTAGCTTCTACTGACATACAGCCAGGGCATAACTACAGAGGAAGCAGGCCCTGCAGTTGCAGGCCCTGCAGTTGCAGGGGGGCATAGAATGTAAGGGGTCCAGAAAGGCCACAATTGATGAGAAAATCTCATATATCTTGGTATAATAGATCAACTTACCAATGTTTTGAATTTGCTGTGGTTCCCAATAACATCTGCATACAGCACTATATCATGTAGTGTTAGTATTTTTTAGCACTTCATCTGTTGTATTCCTTAACCTATCAAGAAATCCACTGATGGATCTATATAAGTAGGTCTGCAGCTTGCTAGACTGTCCCCTATTCAGAGGCATACAAATAAAAATCTTCTATGATTAATTTCTTCCTTTCAGCCATGGATGTTGATGACTGAGAGATGTGGGGGAGGCACAAGAGGAGGCAGGGGAGATAAGCAAAGGATAGCACCTGCCAGTACTTCATCTGTCTTGTAAATAAAGCCTCACAAATAAAATAGGTATTTATAAATAGATGTATTGTGAAATGTCTATGCTCAGACAAAACTAGCTTATGAGAAAAACTTCTATTATAAGCTATTGTAGAACAGTGCAGAAATGGCTCAATTTGCATAATGTATATGAGGGTGTAACATATTGATAATAAACATAACTATACTAAAGAGATTATTCATACTTTGTAATTACTATACGGAATAAAGGATTTATGTCGGGATAGCAGTAATCAGGATGAGGATTGATGCATTCCTATTAGGCTAAGGCAGTGTAGAGAACATTTTGAAATCATCATTGATTATTATGGCACTGAAGTGTAAGGCAGCAACAAGGTCTTTCTATTTCTTTGCCCATTTTCATGACTGTGCCCCATTTGTTGCAAGTATTTAGTTCTGCTTCAACTGTACGTCTCCATGTCACTCTAGGCTGTCCTCTCCTCCACTTCCAATCTGGTGTTCAGTGAAGGGCAATGTCGGTAGTTCAATCTGCACTGCACCATGTCCAAACCACTTCCATCATCTTTGCATTATGATGGTCGCCATGTTCTCTTGATGACACTGAGTAAGAAGGTTATAGTTTTAAACCTTCTGTGGCCAGAAAATGTGAAGAATCCTTCTGAGACTTGCGGTATGGAAGTCTGACAGCTTGCCTAAGTCACTTTCTTTATTCCCCTTTTATATCTTCTTACTATATTCTTCCATTATTACACTTTTTGTTTTCCATAAATAAATAGGGAATTACCATGAAATAGGCTAAATGGTTAGAAGCAAGAGGGCCCACTGACACCTTGGCCCACCGGTAGTTTTCCTGGTATCCCGGTGGGCTAGTCCGACACTGCACACTCCTGGTTTTCCCACTACATGAGCAAATACAATTCAAAAACAACATTTCTCAACACAAAATTACAAAGAATTTGAGGATTTCACCATCCACAGCACATTGATAAGAGAATCCAGGGAAACCTCTGTATGCAAGTGACAAAGTCAATATTAGATTAAAAACAGCCATAATTCTGTAGTGGAAATCACTACATGAGCTTAGGAATACTTTCAGAAACCATTTTCTGTGATTACTGTGATTGCTGCATCTGCAATGCAAGTTAGAAAAGAGGAACCATATATAAACATGATCCAAAAAAAACCACTGCATTCTTTGGGCCCAAGTTCATTTACATTGTAAGATGGTTTGAGGTAAACTGTCCTGTGGTCTGACAAATCAAAATGTGAAACTCTTTTTGCAAATTATGGATGTTCTCTGGGCTAATGCACCATTCATCTTATCAGCTAACAATTCAAAAGCCAGCATCAGTAATGTTATGTGGGTGCATCAGTACACATAGTAAGGGAAGCTTGCACATCTGGGAAGGCACCATTAATTCTGAATGATTTATACAGTTTTTAGAACATCCAGTAAGCTATTATTCAGACATAGTCTTTTACAGAGAAGGCCTAACTTATTTCAGCAAGACAGGCCTAACTACCATATGCACATATTATAACATTATGTCTCAAGGTGCTACACTGTCCTGCCTGCAGTCCAGACTTGTCACCTATTTAAAAACATTTGGTGCATTATTAAATGAAAAATATGACAAAAGAAACCTTAAACTGTTGAGTAGCTGAAATCCTATATCAGGCTAGAATGGGACAAAATTTCAAAACTACAGCAATTGGTCTCGGTTCACAAACAGATACAACTTACAACTTTCTGTAATGTGCTGCTGGCATCAAATTAAAAAAATATATATATTTACATATTCTTAAGAATTTTTTTTCAGTTTCAACATTTGATAGCTTGTCTTTGCACTATTTTCGATTAAAGACATGAGTTAATGGTTTCAAATAACTGCCTTTTGTTTAAGTTATATTTTACACAGTGTTCCAACAATTTTGGAAATGGGGTTGTAACTTTTTAATAATTATCAAACCTTTTAGCCAACTAATATCCCTCAAGTGGTCACAGAAGACAACAGCAAAGATATATTTTTTCACTGTAAATACATGAAAAATAGCACCACATATCTATACTCATTATTAATTGGTTGCAGTAGGCTTTTTAACTAGAGCAAGTTTGCAATTTTGCAGATTAACAGGTATTCCTTCTTGATATAGTCTGCTACATCTGCATCCTGTATTCCTGGACAATTTATCTTATCTTTATCTTATCTCGTGGCAGGCAAAAACGAATGTATTTGACATAAGCATGCAGTACTAATGGCATGAATGATGATAGGATCAGCGGGTTCCTGAATATAAAGTGTTGTGTTATTATCCTTTTCAGGACTGTGTTAAATAATATATTCAGAAGTCTGTTATTGCAGGAATCAAAGTTACATGCAGCTTTGATGGGGAATTTTAGGATTTTCATTAAGTGATACAAGAATATTTTGACTTGGCTTTAGTGTAACGGATGTTCCACAAAGATATATCTTTTTATATTTTGCAGTCTCTCTGTACACACAACTAACCAAAAAATTTAGTTTGTTTAAGTAAGTTTAAGACTTACTGTAGCCAGGAATAAATATTCCACTAATACTGAAAATATATACCATTGATAGTAGTGTGATGCATACAGGTATCTTTGGAACAATGAGATAATATTTTCTTTTTAATATCATGAGTTGCAGCTGCTCTACAGGCAAGCAACTATTTTTTCTTTATATAGCATTTCATCCACATACCTTTATAATCACAGAGCAGGTACAAATCTGACTACATGTAGATTAGTCAGAGTACAGCACATAGGTGGCTGTCCAAAAGGTGTGTTCAAACATACACAGAGGTGTGTGATTGTGAGATTATAATATTTACAATGACTAAGGGAAGTGACTAAGAAGTGAATGAGTACTGTGAGTACAGGTGTCGGTGTGCAGCCTGAAGGGGAGCAGGCTGCATAATCTACTGCTCCCCAATATGCATGTCCAAATGATGTGCAGGTTATGGGTTATGTAGGGGACATGAGGGGGTTTGCCTGCAAATGTTCCCTCCTTCCAGTCCTTCATAAATATAGCACTGTATCCTTGGTGGTAACCACTGGTCTCTGCATAAAAAAAAACAGATATTATTCAAGGGAGGCAGTATATAAAGTGCAAGAAAAGAGGACGCACCATGTCTGTTTTTTTTTCCATTTTACACGCTGCCTTTCTTATAGTAAATTATCTCTAATATTCCTGAAAATGCAATGTACCTGAATATCCACACAATTCAGTAATTTTATGCAACATAATAAAAATATTAGGTGCAAATAATAAACACAGAGGTCTTAGTCATGAGTCAGATTGTTATTGCACTACAGACCAGTCTGGGGTAAAGTTTTGTGTATAACATTTTGTAACTATTTGCATGTTTACTTTGTTGAATTTTGATTATGCTCTATATGTAGTCAAAAAAAGTAGCAAAATGAATAGTAGTAGTAAAAAAAAAAAATGTTCCTGGGATTTGTTACTATACTGTAGATATAGCATTAGAGCTATGTGCCAGTCAATGCAATAAACCAGTATTCAGCAGTAGGACGATTCCCCTGCTCTACATGATTATTTGTATAGGTCCTGAGGCTTGTACCCATGTTATAGTAGGTAAATATATAAAAAAATAAAATGTTTAAAACAATAGCATACATTGCCTCACTCTCATCAAAGACAATTTGCTGTGAGAATTAATTTGTGACTTTTGTTTACTCAAATGTCAACATTGTGGCTTTAAATTCCAACTGCTATAGAATGCTATGGCTTGGAATTTTCAACTGCTAGGAAATTTAACTGATATTTGGTTGACAGGATTTAATTACTCTGGTAACCAGTGGCGTAACTAGTTGTTACTGGGCCCCATAGCAAATTCAATTTAGGGCCTCAAAATATTTATAAGTTGGCCTATTTTACCAAGATATATTAAAATTGCTAATTAATTAGGGTCTCACTGGGCCCCCTACACTCCTGGGCCCCCCTGCAACTGCAGGGTCTGCTTCCTCTATAGTTACGCCCCTGCTGGTAACCACTAACCAGGCAGAGTAATTAGAAGTTTTGGGAGATGGCCAGGAAAGAAAGGTAAACAGTATAATTAAACAGAACCCACAAATTCAGTCTGTGAGTATGAAAAGCAATTGCTAGCTGGAAATAAGCAGAATATGGACCTTAATTAATAGGTTCATTTGTGATTGATAAATTATTAATTAATAATTAATTAAAAACAAATAAGGAAAACCAAATGAAAACTTTCTAAGAATAGGTCAATTGTGAACATAAACTTGCACTTGAAATGATGTGGCTGCTTTATAACTTTTTAAAGAGTAAATGCTAGCTGCTAGACCACAACTGTATTAAATAGTAGAACATCCTGCTAATACTGGGCATTCATAATACAATTATGTTTATGCTACTAACAAAATACACCTTATTAAGTGTTCTTAACTCATTTCCTGGTAGCAATATACAGTACTGTATATATGTAACATTCTATTATTTTTTATATATAGAATTCACTGCAGTCTGGGTTCTGCAAAGATGATATGTAAAGACAATAATTAAAGGGTCATAATGCATACATAAAATGACAAAAGGAACATTATGTGCAGTGTGGATTAGTTATTAAGTATGGGGTGGAGTGTTGGGCAGTGGGAAACTTATTGAGACATCATTTATGCTAAGCAGTGGTAGGTTGTATGATGGGTGCATGGGTAAATGATATTCCAGGAAAAAAAGAGTGTGCATTACTAATGACAACCTGTAATCAGCAGCAAAATTGGTATAGGGAAGGGGTGGGGTAGGTTGGTGAGGTAGTCTGCCTTTCTATAAATTTCAAACAAAAATGCTGGTCTAAAGTTTTAGATTTTACAAAGGGGTTGCTCACCTTCCAAACACTTTTTTCAGTTCATTTGTTTTCAGATTGTTCCCCAGAAATAAAGACTTTATTTCAAATACTTTCCATTATTTATTTTGTACCGTTTTCCAAAAATCTAAGTTTAAAGTTGAATGTTCGTGTTACTGGTGTTTCCGTCTGGCAGCTCAGTAATTCAGGTGCACTCTAAACTGTTACAATTTTGCAACATTTAGTTGATACATTTCTTAGCAGCATCTGTGGAGTATTAGCAACTATTGTATCAATTCTAACAGCTGCCTGTAATGAAACCCAGAGATTCTGCTCAGCAGGGACAAGAAATGTATCAACTAAATATATAAATTTAGAACAGTTTGCAGGGTCAGCGACCTCCCCCTCTCAGAGCTACTTTACAAGGGAAAAATTACACGTTACACATCAATATTAGAAAAACTGTATCACATAGAAAATAGTAAGTACAGTAATTGGAAAAAGTCGTTATTTCTGGTGATCTATCTGAAAACAACTAGTTGTTTGAAGGTGAACCACCCCTTTAATAAGCATTAATAAGTGAATTACCCCTACCATATAATGTAATTGTATTGGGTTAACATTAGGTAAAATATCTTCAAACTGTGTTTCAGATCTCCCTGCTTACAAGCATGCTGGAAGCTTCATGTCATTTGTAAAGAGACACAGATATTAATCATACAGACTGCACTGTGTTTGCATTCTGAAAATGGGCATAATACAAGATTATGTACACTATAATACACAACGCATCACAGTGTCATACTGGGGCTCATTTATTAACGCAGCGCAGCGCTAAAAAGAGCGCAGTGGCCTTACATTTGCCCAGCGCATGCGAGTATTTAATAATGTAGTGCACGATACCTTAACAGTGCAATTTGTGCGCTAATGTAGACACAGACAGGTGCGACGTGTGAAACTGCGTATCAGCTGTTGCAGTGCTTATAATAAATTGTGCGCACAGGAAGATACCGCAAAGGTAAGGATTAGTTGTGCTCATGTATGAATGCGCTGCTTTAATTAGTTGCGTCACATATTGCACATATTGCGTTCACTTAGACGCATCTGCATTTGTTTCTGTGCTAATATTTGTTTAGTTGCAAAGGTGTTTAGCCTACCCGATACCCTTAAAGGAACCTTGGTCAATATAAACATGTTGGGTGGAAGGCGTGGTTAATATGCACTTTACAGGGGTTGTTCATCTTTGAGTTAACTTTGAGTTAACAAACATCCCCACCAACAGCAGCACCATTGTATTTGCCAGAACCCAGTTTAGCAGTGTGGCTCTGCACACATATATAAAATTCTCTTTTAAGCAACATGAAACGCAAAAATGTGAATATACTAGCGCAGCTGGGCAGGAATGCGCATTTTGAAGAGCGTTACTATTACGCCACGAAGAGGCAGTCGTAAAAATTGTGGTGCTGTTGCCCGGGTGCAGTTTTGCACATATACAGACGCAAATCTGCGACGGCCGCAGTGCAAGCGCATTGTAGCCATGCCCACAGCCACGCCCCTAACAACCACGGCATCGTTTGCGACATAAATGCCCAATCTTTTGCGCAATGCACATAAACAAAACCATCGCAAAAGCTCTGTGTTATGCGCAATATCACGCAAATATATTAGCGATCACGCTTGTGATGGCGCAGACAATCTTTTGCGTCCACTTATGCGCTGCGTTGCTTTAATAAATGAGCCCCATTGTGTTTGTTTCAAAGCTTATTGATATTACTATTAAAATTTGAGTTCTTTGAAAAATGTGTTAATGAAACATGTCCTTTAGGCAAGAAAGTAATGTAGTGCTCAACCTGCATGACGTATTGCAAACTCCCTAGAGTCAGAAGGAACCTTCACTGTACACTGTTATAATTCCACATTCACCTTGAGTCTGTGAAGGTTATATTCATAATGCTCTACAGGGATCTTAAGTGCCGTACAATACAATAATAGTAAAACGGACTGTTGTAATACCCATAGCAATTTGGTTTTCAAGAAGACTGCCTTGTTCAGCCTATAAATTTTCACTTTTTATTATGAGGGGGATTTAAACAGTATTATCAACAAGGTAAGTTGTGCCGTTTAATACTACCTGGGCCTTTGGTAGTTTAAAATGAATTGAGGCCTAGATCTGTTATGTGCATGTTTGCTATTTTTGATAGCAACATATCTTTTTGGAGAGTAAGCTCTTTTGGCCAGGGCCCTCTTCACCTCTTGTACCAGTTATTGGTTGTTTTTGTATGCAATCATGTATGTTAATTGTATATACCCATTTATAGTACAGTGCTTTGGGTTATGTTGTCGCTTTATAAATATATGCTAATAGTTTGTCCTCAATGAATGTTCTGTAGTTGTTGTAGCCCAACTATATATAATGAAAATAATATATTCTTACATCAAAGCACTTTAAATTTCAGGTAAAAATTTGTTACATTTGATCTTTGCAAAAATATTAAATTCTTAAAATACTTATAAGATAATAATATAGACAGTTTTCAGACATCAGTAAGATTTTATTAATTCAGTACAGAAATATCATATATTTAATGGGTCTTAATTGTTCCATAATCTATAAGTTACGGAACATTTATGCTTAATAAACATCCAGTTCGTTGCTTTAGAATCAAACAGCTCAAAAATATAACGTAAAATCTACATGTGTAGCTAATTTATTGAAAATTAAATATTACAAGCTGCAGCTTCGATTTTTTTTTTAGAAAAATAAAAATGATAATCATTTTGCACACATCTTTGATATCACTGCATCTATACTATACCTAAACCAGCTGATGAGGCTAATGATTACTCCATCATCCATGGAGTGGTTTGGGATGTTTTGTTTTCCACAATTTATTCCTTTCTAAAAATGTAGGCCAAGATGAACCACATCAAAATGTCAGTATTGGCAATAGTCAACATGACAGAGCAATTTTGGATGTTTTGATGCTTTGTTTTGATTATGGCTATACCTGAGTTTTCCTTTGATGTCCCTAGAAAGCAATGGGAGTGACTGAAGACAACTTTGGGTGTTTTGATGCTGTTTTTTTTGTAAAAATATTGTGATAAAAATGCCCAAACAGCTCCACCCATGCCATTGAACTAAGATCTGTAAATGAGCACACTCTACTCTTTTCTCCCACTGTATCCAACATACAGCTGTATATATTTGTCTAGTTTTATCTTTGTATATTCATCTTACTTTTTCAATCCATTTTGCTGTGTAATGATACAAATAATCTAATTATATTTTTTTTCACCAGACATTAAGCATAACTCATAAGTGTTTAGTAGAGTGTCTGCTGTAGTGTGTAATTAGTTGAATTAATCATTTCTGGAATTTACACAGAAAAAAACCTGCTATTTTCAACATTTTACAATTTGCATTAAAATATTCCACCTCAGGAAAATCTTTGACGAGAAATCTCATACTCATGTTAGCTATGCATAACTAAACTGCTCACGTTAAAAAAATTAATATAAATTAAAAATCAAATGTGCTGAGATACTAAAAGAAAACACTATTCACCATTATTGTGAAGCATATGGCAAGCATATTTTTGCCAGATATGACACCATTTACACTCTGTAGGAAAAAATGGTGCTTGCTTCTATTCTGGCAAATAAATGCTGCATTGTAGATTGAAAATACGGCAAGATTTCTGTGTGTTTTTGCTTCTTGCACTTTGCAGCGGCATTTGTAAATAAGTCCTGCAGCCTTGCTTGCACTAATTAAAACTGTCTATGGAAATATTTGTAACTCCATGTACTGGTTACATATTACTGCAGTTGCCTTACAAAGAAAAAAATTCAGGAGAAACACAACAAATGTTTAAAAACTATTAAAAATGTATACACAGCTCTTGTAGAAAAAAATTAATTAAGCATACATTTCAACCACAGAAGGTTTTAGGGGCTGCAGATAGCAATATGTTAATCTTAATTACAGTAGGAATAAAACATGCAACTTATTTATATGAAAATGCAAACAGCTTAAAGCGACAGAATGAACCTAGTGTCACAGCTTTGTACAGGAATAAAAAGAAAAACAATGGCGCTGAATAAACTCATTTTTGTTTGTACTTCTATCTAGGCTGCCACTAAAAGAAGAGTGGAAAGACAAGATATGACTCTAATTATACCTGAAGCTCTGTAATTCCCTGGCTCCAAACAGAACTGGCTATGTATAACAAGTACAATTTCAGCACTTATTTACACAAAAAAAGTTATTATATTCTCTGGAGAACGGAGATTAACCACTTTGTGACCCAATTAACTGCTATGGCATTTGCATTTTGAAACTGCTCACTATTCCTCTGCATAGATTAAAACAACAACAGACAGTTTACAAATAGTTTTTTGCACTTGTTTTGACTATAGACAGCTCCATAATTAAAGGTATTGAATGTAATAATTAATTCTAAGGCATACAATAATGTATCACATTGCACTATTGAGCATTATTTAAAAAGAGTTTTGGGGTTGTTTAATTTTTATAATTGAGTTTTAATTCCACTTATTTGTTCTATTTACACTTGATCTGTCAGTCTCATTAAAGAATGTTACTTGGGAACACTGTTAAAGTTAAAGTTTACATTGAAAAGTCAGATGAATTAAATATACAACGTCAATAAAACTGGTACACAGTTTAGCGGTATCTGTACTAGGTTTCATGTACAAAATAGTATTTTTAGAATAGAATTTTAACCGGCTGTACACATTATTTTTCATAGGGTTAAATCAAATGCAAAGTTGTTCGCTAGGCAGTGAAAAGAGAAGACTAGGCAAACAACCTTTATTTGACCACATGTGACATTTGCTCTATAAAAGATGAATTGATAGAGGACAGCAAAGGCAATGGAGGAATCCGGGGAGATGATATTGAGAAGGATAACTTAAGCACTTGGGAGGTTGGTGGCACAGTTCAATAAATCATGCACTGGTGAGCATTTCATCAACAATATTTCAACAGAGCGTTACTGCTTGAACTCTGTAAGAGTGTCTGTAACATAAATTAATCCTAGGCCCACTGGTGGAGAGAATGTTGTTCCCCTTTCTTGTCTGTATCATGTTGATTTAATATCAAAAGCTATTATAAGTATATCTTTAAACCCGTTTTATCTTGCAACCAAGTAACTTACATTGGCAATGTTAGTATATTAATATATTATGTTGGCAGAACAGTAATCTCCAAATTGTAACATAGGCAGTTTAAAGGATTAGAATTCTAAAACTTCCAGAGCTTTAACCCCTCCCACTCAAATAACAAATCATAATAATAGCTCAAAGCATACTGCATTGGCAGAACAGTGGCAGTGACAACTAAAGGCTGTACTGGAACTAGTGGGTAAAAATCAGCCCATCATATTACAGAGAAGTTAATAGGTTTCCCTAAAATTAACACTGGCATAACAGTTACCTTTTCATATTACACTGGCATCACAGTGGCCCAATCATAATATACTGTAATAAGATTTATATAAAAAGTTCATGGTTACCCCAGAATAGTATAAACTGCACTGTGTATTTCACTATATTACATGGCTGATTTTGCCCCAAAGTACAGTCTACAGCTCACTACTTTTTGCATGACTCATAGCTGCATTCATTCCAGCCTACAGCAACAATATATTGAACACATTCTGTAAATATATATATATATATATATATATATATATATATATATATATATATATATATATATATATATATATATATATATATATATATATATATATAGTGATAGAATGCTGATGCACACCAGGATTTTTCTTTTAAAGTGAGGGCACGCATGGGCACGCATGGGCTAATACATGTAATTGGAAAATGGGTGTGGTCTGGTGATGGGTCACTGATGGGTGAGTCTCTATATAATGTGTTCACTTGTACTGAAATGTGTCTTGATAAAGGTCCCAGACGTGGACCGAAACGTCGATTAAATAAAGAAAGCAAATTTTAAAAGAAAAATCCTGGTGTGCATCAGCATTCTATCACTATACAAGCCGTCCTGTCTTGCACCCAGGTGAAAGTTTTTTTGAAGTGTGTGCTTAAGCCTTCATATATATAGTATAAGTATATATATATATATATATATCATTTTGTGTGTGTGTGGTGCTACATACTTGTTCAGATTATTAAATGTTTAGTAAATTGTATGTCAAAAGCACAAACCAGATCTGCAAGATGTGAATTAAAAGAATTTTAAAAAGTTGTCTGGGTACAAATAACATATTTATGCTGCACATCTATTATTATTTTTCCAACATTCTTTTTTTTCAGGTTTTCATTCAACAAAGAAGGCAAACATCTTGTAACAGTGTCAGAAGTTATGACTAGACAAACCACAGGTTATTATCTGAAGAGTTAACATCATAAAGAATATAATCACGTAGGATTTTTTCATTTTGTAGCCTTGCTGCTAATGTTTACCTTACATTTTATACACTATAGATAAATCATTCAACTTTTCCTTGTTTCCCCTAGGAAAAGGAGCCAAGGTTCCCATATTTTCCAGTATCTATCACTCGTGTTATGGAGTATATGTGTGATCTCTTCTATTTTCCTAATTTCCTACTTGGTTCCACCAATCATTCTATGATGGGGCAGTTTCTTGGTATCAACATCTTTGCTGCATTAAGCAAATGTAAGGTAAATATATCTGACAGCATGTTATTTCTCTCTACTATGATATTTAAAGGGGAACTCCACAAAAACACAACTTAAGCTTTTGAAAAGTACATAATTTCAAGCAACTTTGTAATATACATCAATTAAAAAATATGCAGACTTTTCATGATTTTTAATGGTTTCTGACAGCTCCCTAAGCCTAGCCCCCTGCTCTTCTGCTGATCTTTCTGACTACTTTGCTGAGCTGGCTAACTACCGTTACTTTGTATCTGCAGCCATCTGTCCTTAGCCTGCATCCTCCAAACCCCACAATTCCCTGCACACGTGATTTCAATAAGGAACAGAACATCACAGTGCTATGTATTGTATGAAGAAGGGAGGCTTGCCTGCTGAAACGTATCGTTTTATGTAATGATCGGTGATCACATGTTTAAGGTGTGTGGGGCTCCTAATAAAATAAATATGAATATGCTATTCTATTCTATGGTCTACTTGATGTTTAGCTAGGTATCTAGGGGGCTTGCTTAGCACCATGAGAAGCAACCAACTGTTCAATGTGCAGGAAGAAAGATTGATGTGATTGGCATAGGCCACACATACTTTCACTCTGCATTTATGGGGTTAATAAATACAGCATCAATTAATATTCTTAAACATACTAAGACATAGTATTGGCCATAGTTATAGTTACATGTATAACATTAGTGAAATCAAAGTACACAGGGCACTACTGCAATTCACATCCAGTAATTTTAGTGATCTGTTCTGTTGTTAAATGGTTGTTAAATGGTTAGGAAGCTCAGTGCAGATCAGCGGCGAAACTACCGGGGAAGCAGGGGGTTCGAGCGGGCCAGGGCCCGCACCCCCTCAGGGCCCCCCGGCAGTTTGTGCGCGGCTTATTCCCGGCCAGTTCCGGGCGTACGGAGGGGGCCGGGGGGCCCAGATGCGCGTCCTGGGCCAGGACCCGTCCCCCTCTTTTACGTTTCTGGTGCAGATACTTATTGTACACCAACTGCAGTCTTAGATGAGAGGCCTCAGATGTTTAGGTTTCAGGTATCTCTTCATGGTTCAACATTTGTTCCAACCCACAGTTCAAAAAATATTACAGATTTCAAAAACATGTATTATTATATTGTATAACTATTTATACAAGTTTCATGTTTTTGTCTACAGATTTTAACAATAATCTTAAGGATTAAAGTCTATTTAATTGCTCTGTTAAGCAAACGGGGTACAACATGTAAAGGTAGATGTAGTTTCAAGTAGCACTGATGGCTACAAAATACTTTTATACTCAAGTTGAGAACTCAAAATCTTTACATCCAAATGTACTCCCTACAAAACAGTATCAAAGATGTTGGTGGCTTGGATGTTTTACAGTTATTTTCACAGTTATTCTGTATCCCTACTACTTCCCAAAAACATTTACAGTAGCTTCAGTGACTGATTCTATCGTTGTTCCACTCCTGTATGCCAGCAACATTACATTTCAGATTACCAATAAATGTAAATATAAATTGTATTCCAAAGCTGCCTACAGTAGATACATGAAAACATTGTTGATTTGCCCCCCCCGGGCAGATGCCCCAGATCTGGCCTCGGGAGTTCACGGGCGCCATCCTCTTTTTTCGTTCTTCTTCTGCGTATGCGCAGTTGGAGTAAATGTTTGGTCAAAAATGAAGTAAGTAGAAAGTAAGTAAAAAATAAGGGGCATTTGCCTGGGGGGCAGTTAGGCTGTGGGGGAGGAGGGAGGATGGTCTACGCAGGGTGGGGGGTAGGGGTTTTTTCTAGTATGGGTTTGTATCTCCTTTAAGGAGACAGGCACACAAAGGGAACCACTACCTAAAAGGCAACAGATATAGGGCCGGCGAAAGCTTCAGCACACTTCTCACCACTTCGCCAGGTGAAAATTTGTTACCACTATGCTAATTCACTAAAATTAAAAGTTGCATCCTGGGCGCCGAACGCTGTTGCCTTTTCGCTAGCGGTACTTCTGCAGAGCAAGCATTTCAAATCAAAATGACGGTAGCGATCGCTTCTGCCTAGTAAAACTACGTTAGTCCTCTTATGCTTATGTCAATTTGAATAGGCGGGTATGTTAAAGTTGTATGGATGTCTTTATTAGAGATGCTGGTGCAAATGCTTGTAGTGGCCACTTTTTCAATACAAATGTTCCAGGAACGTGAATAAAGACAAAAGAGATCCTTTAATGCCCTACACATGACCCCACCCTAAAACTGTTAGCAGTGAGCTGATCTGAACTGCATATGCAGCTTCTCTGTAAGTGAGGACAGACACACCAACTTTTGTGTGAACAGTAACTTGGTTGCTTTATAGAACTCAGCAGAACACTTCAGCAGAACATGTCTGCAACAGGAACTTTTCATAGAGAGTATACTCAGGAAGAGGAAAAAGAAAAACACACAGGGTTACAGGTCAAACATGAGATCACATTGCTAAGCAACAATAGACCCTCCCTGCATTAAGTTACATGCACTGGAACAATCTCAGTGAATTGTTGCCCACGCCTGGAAGTAAATTGGCGATGTCCCTGCGGATGGGATTTCTGGCTAAAAATGATGCTAGTGTTCGCCATTTTGCTCTTTAGTGAATCTGCCCCATAGAGTTGGAGTGTTTGGTAAATTTTCACCTCAATAGTCCATAATTGTACATATTGGCATTGAGTGCAGTTTCAACAGCAACTAGCATTCTGCTGGGTCCTATCGGATCATGGTCAGTTAGTCTGAATTACTGTATCTCATTTTCTTACTGTCTGAATGAATATATCAGTGCTCTTTGACCATTGTGTGGATGGTCTGATTGAAGCTACTTTTATTTGCAGCAAAAAAGAATATATATGTCTTATGACAATGTACTATATAGAAGGTTTAACATATATTCTATTTTTATAAATCAGTCTTAAAATATTAAAATAGTTTTAGGATAATAATCTATAGGACTATTATATTATATTATAAGATAATAATCTATTGGTTAAGACTATTTTGTAAAAAAAAGTAAAAAATATTTGAATTAGTGATAAGTGATAAGGCAGATGTCTTATTTACTTTATGCATTCATTCAGCTTTTCAATCAGTTATTATATATTTTATTTACCATCTCACAATGTGCTAAACAAAAGGCCCTCAGACTTTGAGTTAGTTAATTTGTTGTACACAACATACATTTATGGTAATAGAATAGATTTTTGCATGAATAAGCTCCAAGATTTTAAATACAGGGCAGAGGTGGAAGTTCTAGTATTTTTGGTGGACACATTTAGTGACAGACCTCACTAATTTCCATCACTATTCCAGTATATAGCTCTGTACCTCATCACAGTTTATAAATATTCAACCCCTTCCCTTTTTTAATTAATTTTTGAGGCTTTTTGAATTAATGCTTGAGGCTTTAAAAAACATTCAGCATTTGGCAAACAAACTTCCCAAAATTGCTAACACGTACCCTTAAAGTGTAGGCACAGTTACACTGAAACGCATGGCCCTGAATGCTATCAGAGGATTTTTCCCAGAAACAGTAGGTTAGGGCTGTCAAAATATTGGCTTACAAGCCTGCCACAAGTCAGAGAAGTAGACTTATTAGATGGGGGTTCTTGCTTTTAGCATTGCTCTGATATCAGCATTGAAATCCCAATAGTTTAGGATTGTCCACCTCCTGTCTATACATGTATTCCCCTTGACTCGCATCATCTGTCTATGTGATGCAGAAATGTGTATCTGTACCATTTTTCTGTGAATTAAAATTCCAAGTTAAAAATGTATACATTTCAGTCATGTCAAATCTATTGACCAGTAATTCTGCACGCTACTTGTATTTTATATAGTTGCAGGCATATTCATACAAAAATCAATGCACATAGTTAGTAGTAGAAAAGACAACAGAATCGATTAATAGAATTAACACAAAGAGAAACTCAGACTTTCTTACTCTACAAAATGGATTCTTATTTAATTGAAATATTTCAGTTCATTAGCACTGCTCTGGGTCTAAGGTTAATAATGTATATTGGTTTTCCATTGCTTTCATTTCAATATAATAGAATGCTCCTTGAAAGGTTTACAAACACCAGTTTATAAAGAGCCCCACAAACAGTTTAATCCTTCATTTTTTATTACCTTAACAGTATATAATGGTCTTATTTTATATTAAAAAAATCTTGTATAGACTTCTAGGATGAGGATTAACATATCTAGGTACGATATAAAAATCCCTGCTTTAGTTATATTAATGTCATCTGCTGTGGAAGCATTGGGAAACAATTTAAACTGGCAATTTATGCAGAATATTAAATCTGTTCCTCTTAAACAGTATTGTATTTTAATGATTCATGAAATTATAATTAGCTGTTGTAAGTTTAAATTGTTTGTTACTGTAATTTTTGTACACACGCTGTTTTTAACACAGCTTTTAAAGGAAAATAAAGCCCATACTAGGGGGGGTGCAAATATGTTAGATACCCCCCACTGAATCCATGCACTATATTTTTAGAGGAAAAAGACTTAGCATTTGGATTGATTTGGGGGGTGACCCGCAAGGAATTGGGCTTTCCTTGTCCCTTAAAGGGGTTGTTCACCTTTGAAATAACCAATAATTGTAACCTCACACAGAACCTGACAATTATGATATAATTTGTATTAATATAACCTAGTGAGATATGTTACCGGACATTTACCGGACATTGAATTTAAGAACAGGGATATGAAAAGTGCATTTCACTGGGAGGTGACAAAACATTATGCACTTCCCAATTAAACAGTGAGAGTCAAGAGGGGAAGTATGGGACAGAAGGGTAGGGGGGCTGGTCCACAGCTTTACCAAAGCAACAGATTTAGATTTTGAGGGAAGATGCTGGGGACAGCTTTGAACTGGCATGTATGGATCAGGCAGACTCTCAGAGCATCCTGGGAGGAATGTGTCTATGAAGGTTTTCAATAATCCAGGTCATGGTATATCTAGTAGAAGTAAATCTAGAGCAATTGGACTTGCAGTTTCTCGAATATGAGCAGTGGGGGGAGTGCAAGGAATGAAAGGCAGGCCTTAGTTATAAGGGATTATTTATTAGAAAGGTGGATAGCTTAATCCGCCATAAGGACCCTTAATGCCTGCTGCTTAACTGGTGCTAGGGTTCGGCATGTGGTAGAACAAGTGGACAGATTATTGTGTGGGGCTGAGGAAGACCCAGTGGTCTTGGTACACATAGGTACCTATGACAAAGTTAGAGGAGAGGGGGAGGGGAAGCCCTCAAGAATTATTTTAAAAAACTAGGTGAAAAAAGTTGAGGGCTTTGACTTCCAAGGTAATTTTCTCAGAAATATTACCTATGCCATGAACCTTATGTCAAATATGAATATGGTGCCAGTATTAAAGGAGAATTCAGCCTGTGGGGAAAAAAAACTGTACCCCCCACCCCAGGTAGTTCATTTGCACATGGATAGGAAACTGGCAACATGATCGATTACAGAGGGTGGTTGTTAATGGTACATTCTCTGCTTGGAAAATTTTTCTTAATGGGTTGTCTCAGGGCTCTGTATCGGGTCCACTTTTTTTAACTTAGGGGAGGGTATTGTAAGTAATGTATCAGTGTATGCTGATGACACAAAACTATCCAGCCCAAATAATTCCATCCAGGACGTGAAATCCTTGCAGCAGGATTTTAACAAACTGGGCAGCTAAATGGCTGAGAAATGAGATTCAGTGTTGATAAATGTAAATCATGCACCTGTTATGTAAACATATGCAAGCCACTTATACCCTAAATGGGACTGCGCTAGGCAAATCCATAATACAAAAGGACCTTGGAGTCCTTGTAGATAATAAACTTGACTGTAGTAAGCAATTCCAGTCAGCGGCATCGAGGGCAAACAAGGTCTTGAGTTGTATTTAAAGGGGCATAGATTAGTAGGAGTAGCGGGTTATTCTGCCCCTGTACAGAACACTGGTATTGATTTAGAACAGTGCTGTTCTACTTTTGTGGTACCGAGGGCCAGAAATTTTCTGGCCTACATGGTGGATGGCCGATAATAGAAGCCATTGATGACCACTCCCTGTTTTTAAAAAACTCCCACTTTAAACCACAACCATGTTACCACAAGACCATGTCCACATTACAGGTGATAGCACACCAAAAGACCAACTAATTGGTGCTCCCTGCAGGGATATCACTCATATGTGGAATTGTTTAGTGTTAAAATAAAAACTGGGCAAATATATAGGCTGTACAAAATAAAAAATGTTTCTAATATAGTTAGTTAGCCAAACATGTAATGTATAAAGGCTGGAGTGACTGGATGTCTAACAAAATTATTATTATTATTATTATCATATATTTATATAGCACCAACATATTGCGTAGCACTGTAAAGTAAATGTGATTATACAACTTAATCACATGAATTGTATACATAGAACATATGGTGTTACATACATCAAAATCAATACAGGTACAAAAAGGTGAGGAAGGCCCTATGCATAGGCATACACTCTAAAGGGAAGTGGGCAAGATCGAATTAAGTGGGTGAGAAATGTGGTATTGTATGTGGTGTTGCGTTTGGTAGTTAAGCAGAGTGAGGGAAGGCTTCTCGAAAGAAGTGCGTTTTAAGAGATTTCTTGAAAGCAGAAAGGTTGGGAGAAAGTCTGACAGACCGTGGGAGAGAGTTCCAGAGGAGGGGTGCAGCCCTTGCCAAGTCTTGAATGCGAGCATGTGAGGAGGTAATGAGAGAAGAGTTGAGTAGCAGGTTGTAAGGGAGAATTACCTTCCGCATCCACGCCGACGCTGCTCTGTTATTCAAGATGGCGGCGCCCAGTCCTTCCACAAGGTTCTTCTCAGGCACGGCACTGTGACGCCAGCGTGTTTTCGCCGGTGTCAGAATGGACGCCAGCGTCGAAACGCCTGCGCAATAATGCCAGCGCAGTGACGTCATCACATCCATCTTTTGGCGCCAAAGGAGGCCTATTTAAGGAGCCTAAAGGTCTGCAAACATTGCCCAATTATAGGTTCTACTTCGTGTGTTCCTGGGTGTGTTAGTGTGCATTGATTCCTGTTCTTGATCTTGACCCATTGCCTGTTTATCGTTATTGAACTCTTGCCACCTGAACTGACCTATTTGCCTGGACTTTGACCATTCTTTTGCCTAATCCTATTGTACCGTGAACTGTGCTAGACTTCAGCTTCCTCTTTGGTCCGCTACTCCAGTTTGAGCCTTCGGGCCCTTACACAGGTCAGTAGAGGAGCGTAGTAAGCTATTGGGTGAGTATATAGAGATGAGTTCAGAGATGTAGGGTGGGCAAAGTTATGAAGTGCTTTGAATGTCAAGGTCATTAATTTGAATTTGATTCTGAAAGGTAACGGAAGCCAGTGCAGGGATTGATGAGGCAGAGGAGGAGCAGTTGCTGAGGTGTATGAGCCTCGCAGCAGTGTTCATTATGGACTGGAGAGGTGACAGTCTTTGGAGGGGAAGGCCAATTAAAAGAGAGTTACAGTAGTCTAGACGGGATATGATGAGAGAGTGAATAAGAATTTTGGCAGCACCTTGGGTGATAAATGATCGTATTTTGGATATGTGCCTTAGGTGGAGGTGACATGATTTAATAAGTGACTGGATATGAGGAGTGAATGACAGGGCAGAATCTAGGATAACCCCAAGGCACCGGGCCTGGGCCAGAACATTACTTTCTGCTTTGCAGCTCTCTTGGTTTCCAGGTTACCAGGCAGTAAACAATCATTGACTTGATAGGGGCCACAGGGGTCATAACTGTTGCTTTTGAATCTGAGCTGAATGCTAAGGATCAGTTGCAAACTCACTGAACAGCAGTGTCGGACTGGCCCACAGGTATACCAGGAAAACTCCCGGTGAGCCAAGGTGTCAGTGGGCCCTCCTGCTTCTAAACATTTGACCTATTTCATGGCCATTCCCTATTTCTAGGAGAATAAAGATATTAAATAGATGGAATAATAGATTATAGTAGGTAAAGAAAAGAGAATAGGAGAATAGAGGTTGAGTAAGGAAAGGAAGAAAATAATACTTTGAGTGGGCCCCTGGTTAAAAGGTTTTTGGGTGGGCCCCTGGTCTAAGGGTTTTTGGTGGGCCCCTGATGTCCCTGTCCGACACTGCTGAACAGTTATGTCCCATGTGGCTCCCTTATAGTCACTGACTAACTCAGAGTTAGAGATCTGAAAGCAGGAAGTAGTGTTCTGTTCTGTTATGTTACACATCCAGTCACTTCAGCCTTTATACATTACATTTTGGCTAACTAACTATATTAGAAATATGTTTTATTTTGTACAGCCTGTTTTCCCTTTTTATTTTTACATTGAACTGTTCCTTTAAGACCTACCCTTAAATCCATATGCCTCCTCCCCTGTGGATAACACAGCACCCCAGCAAATTATTAAACACCTAACATGCTAACAAACCCCCAAAACAAATATCAGGCTTATGTTCCACAGGCAGAGCAGGGCACACATAGGCAGAGTATGGCACACAAAGGGAGCATAATAGGGAAGGAGGAGTATGGCATACCTAAGGAGAATAGGGCAAGCATAGTATGGCAACACAGGAAGCATAGGGCAGACAGAGTATGGCACACACAGGCAGAGTAGGACAGACAAAGATTATAGCACGCACAGGGAGCATTGGGAAGGCAGAACAGAGCAGGAGACAGTTTCTACTAATCAGGACCATTCTAAGATTTGCTACATACAGTGACACAGTGCTGGTGCCCTCCTACAGTTTGTATGAGTGTGAACAAGTGAACAAAGTGGGCAGTTTCAGACTGGGTCTTAGGTGGTGTGAACAGTACAGGGCTTTAGGGTGTGACCAATAGAGGTGTTACAAGTGTGAACAATGCAGGGAGATTACATGTGTGAACAATACAGGGATTAAAGTCTCAATTTGATTAAAGAATGCAGGGACCAGTTAATCTCTGTAGCAATACCTTTTAAAATTTACACATGGTTATCAGACACAGCAGGCAGACTTTGATGTGGGGGGCCCCCGGGCCGCCAGTTGCACAGCCCTGATCTAGAGTAAGCGGTACAGTTTTGGTCTCAAGTGCTCGAACAGGACATTATTCAATTAGAGAGGGTCCAGAGAAGGGCAACTAAGATGGTAAAAGGTATGGAAACACCTAGCTATGAAGAAAGACAAGCCAATTTGGGGTTGTTCACACTGGAGAAGAGGTGCTTAAAGAGATACTGACACCAGAAGTTAAACTCTTTTATCATAATATTGCCTTTGCAAGCAACTTATAACTTTGCCATAAAGTATTTGCACAATGCTTTTACATTACCTGTCTGATGTCCCATGTTCCTGTATGAGGGGGCTGCCATATTTGTGCAGCAGGAGTCAGTTAGCAAAAACAAACCTCAGCAAAATACGATCAACGTGACCTTTTGATAACTTTTAATGTACATTCATATTTTAAAAAGTAGTTTTTTAGTGTCATTATCACTTTAAGTGGGTATGATAACAACAGTATGTATAAATATATAAGGGGATCATATAATATTCTCTCTAATGCTTTATTTACCAGTAGGGCTTTTCAGCTGACACAAGGCCATCCACTCTGTTTAGAGAAAGGAGGTTCCTTCTAAATATTCAGAAGGGGTTTTTTTTTACAGTGAGAGATGTGAAGATGTGGAATTCTTTCCCTGAATCGGTCATACTGGCTGATATATTTGATTTTTAGGCTTTTTAGCAAATGAGGGAGTACAGAGTTATGAAAGATAACTCATAGTATAAATTGATACAGGGACTGCTCCGATTACCATTTTGGAGTTAGGAAGGCATTTTCCCCCTGCTGAGGCAAATTGGAGAGGCTTCAGATATTTTTTTTTGCCTTCCTCTGGATCAAATAGCAGTTAGGCAGGTTATATACATACTTTAGGTTGAACTTGATGGACACGTGTCTTTTGCTCAACCTAACTTACTATGTTACTATGTACATAAATTGTTAAGATTTTTCCTGGGCTGGTGCTCCTGTTAGTAGAACAGGATATTGCCCCCATCCATGGGAAAACTGTTTGATTGTTGTGCTGAAACGTTGCATTCATTGCAGCCAGGGGCACTTGAGGTTTGCCTTTCATGTATGTGCATAGATTACATTTTTACTTACCCTACTGCACTTGCACAAATAAGAATCAGCACTTGGGATGCTTGGGGCAATGGGAAAAAGATAAGTAAAATGCAGGAACAGTGATGACAGTTTCTCCAGTTTTTTCATGGACAGGCTCAGAGGAGGAAGAGGGAATATACAGCTTTTTATTTGAACAGCAGAGATCTGGTTAAAGGTGTTGCAAAACATGGTGGCTTATGTCTGTATTTCACACTTTGCTCCCAACCCCATAAATGGAAATTACCCTTATGATTATTTTTCTATAGATGCATGAGATGCACTGTAATGGGCACATTACAGCTAAGGGAGAAGGTCTGATCAATCATTTTGACAGATAGAAATATGGCACCTTAAATAGTGTGAAAATATTTTAATTATGGGAGATTTAAATTGTGCAGATGTTGACTGCAGTAAGAAGCTCACAAAATCATATAGCAGCCATAGTCAGATTAAAGATAGCACCTTAAAATCTATTTGAGATCAAATTATACCAAATAGCAGCATTTAAAATATAATTTAATCCTCCAATAATTAAATAAATATACATAGAATTATCAGGAATTGCTTGCCTGTATTCAAACTGTATTGTGTGTTTTTGAGGCAGTGCATTACCTTCTTGAGCCACTGGAGACTTTGGGATAAGCTATTTTCATTTTCCCTCATTTAGTCCACGTCTGCCATCTTACAAATAAAGGATTATATAAGCTTGTCTCGCTCAACAGTGATTTGCTTGATCATTAAGCTTCCCAGTCTGATACAGCCTATTACTTTGTTGAATTCCTGCCTGATTCCTACCTTTTCCCTGGTTCCTGAGTCCTTTCCTTGTTCCTGTGTCCTTGTCCCAATTCCCTACTTGATTCTTGTGTGAGCTCCTGATATTGACCCTGGACTGTTACGAAACTTTGCTTCTGTCTTCAGCCTGCCTAGACCTTGGCCTGGTTATAGAATTCTTCTTGTTTGCCACCTGTCCAGACCTTTTTCCTGTATCATGGACCAGTCATTGTTAGCTGCCTGCCTCAGTCCAGCGGCCTGGTATAAGGACTTGTGTATCTCTCTATACTTGCTCTTTATCTAATGTGTTCTTCATTAAATATTCTATTTTCATTACAATGCCTGCTGCAAGTATAGGTATATATGTATATTTTTATTTATATAACACTACTTGTATGCAGGGTTGTACAGCAGCAGTATATATATTTTTATACATGTTAGTGTATTGATAGGTCAGTATACTATATATATATATATATATATATATATATATATATATATATATATATATATATATATATATATATACATTTATTTTTACATTTTAACCTAAGTGTTGCTTAGGATGCAAAGGTTTGCAAGACTGTGGATTTATTCTTTATAAATGTTTATTGTCCTTTTCATTCTTTTTAAATCCAGAAACAAACACCCTTAATATTTCTTACATTTCAGATAGTTTCTTTTGAGCAAATATAACATGTCTGGCTGAAAATAAAGGAATGGCAGACTATTAATTGCCTCAGGTCCCAATAAATCTTAATCTAGCACTGAACAGAGATATTATTCATATTTGTTACTGGATTCCTAGAAGGGATGTTAATAATGCAGGATTTACTGCATGTTTCTTTGTGATTAACAATTGCTACTTAGATGATATTAGCTTAAGAGTATTGAACATTTATCTTAAAAATTCATATTTTACTGTTAAGTTGCTAAGCAGCTCCCGTAACCCAGTTCGCCAAAACCAAGAGCTTCTCTAAAATAACATAAAAGTCGGTGAGCAATAGAGCTTGGGATCATTATAAAGAAACAGGCTTTCAGATGCTTAAAGATCAAACCACCAGTACCAGCTAAAAGTCAGTGGCAGGAATGAGACAATTTTATTTTATCTTGCTAGACTTTCAAATGTGTTTTCAATAGCATGTCCTGGATTTTTTGCCTTTAATCTGCTCAATTCTTCCTTAACCCCTTCATACAGTTTTGTGGTAGTGTTTGCTACAGATAAAATTTGCAGTACATGACATGAAACTGATGAGAATATATATATTTATTCATTCTAACATTTTCTTATGTTTCACATAATAATATTTTTATAAGGTTGCAATAATTTAAAAGAAATGTTAAAAGATTTTATTTGTTTTTATTCAATTTGATTGTATGGACAGGGTCCTCTTTACTTTTTGTATGAGCTATTGGTTGCCTTGTATGTAAATCTATATGTTAAATGTAGGCACCCATTTATTGTCCAGTGCTGGAGAATATGATTGCACTTTATAAATGCATGTTATTAATAATAATAATAATAATAATAATAACAATTAGGGGCATATTTATCAACGGTCAAAATTTCAAATTTGAAAAACTTCGAAATTCGAATTCAAAAACACCAACCGAAATTAAGTCGAAGTTTTTTTTGCCCGAATAGGTCCATTTTCAATCAAATAGGTCTGTATTTGATTGAATTAGAATCGCAGTTTTTCCCCCCAAAAATTTGATTTTTGAAAGTCCACCAATTGACTCCAAATTCTAGGAAGGTTCTAGGAAGTTCCCCCATAGGCTAAAACAGCAATTCGGCAGGTTTTAGATGGTGAATGGTCGAAGTCAAATTTTTAAACAGACAGTACATGATAAATTTCTATATTTTAATTTTTTCAAATTTGAATCTTATTTGGAAAATAGCTCAAAATTCGAATTTTTTGAATTTGAAAATTCACCTCGACCTTTGATAAATCTGCCCCTAAATGTACTATTAAAGAGACACTACACATTTTGTCTTTACATATTTTATTTATACTGTTTATTTCCAAAATAAAGTTGACAGTTCTAGTCCCCTAAATGGTTTCCTTCTGTTACTGAGACACATTTAAAGGATATGTAAACCCCCAAAAACAAATCAATGTAAAAGAGCTGAGAGCACTCATCTAAGCATTCTCCAATTTACATTGTTCGTCTTTTTTCAAGCTATTAAAAATACTAGAAATATAATAAATATAATACATTTTGCAATAGAAGTGCCAACTGTTGGCCATTTTGCCCAAGTGTCTACAGTCATTCACATTACTTCACCTTTAAAAAAAGAAAGGTGTTGCAATCCCTGCTTTAATGGCTAACATGTACTGCATGCTGCAACAGTTGTTGCAGAATCACAGCATGCCAATAAAAAAAACAAGGAAATCAAAATTGAACAATTGTGGTATATGTTGTGGCAAGTGAATGGAGTAAGACAGCAGAACAGTGGTGTAACTACAGCAAAATAATTTTAGGTCCCTAAAATATAGAGAGATTGCCCTGTTTTACCAATATATAGTAAAATTACTAATTTATTAGGTCCTCATGGGCCCCCCTATACCACCTGGGCCCCCTGCTTGTTCTGTAGTTATGCCCATTCAGCAGAGAAGGGTATAATAAAAAAACTTTGGGGTTTCAGAAAACATTCTACAAGCTTAATACGTTTTATAGTCTTACTTACAGTTCCACTCCATAAATAGGTATCACTTTCTTGGCATTGGGCTCTAGCATTTTACTAGGGGCATGTTGTATAAATATGCATGTCTATGTATATCTATCTTTGCTACAATGTTAGTATTTTGAGCAGTCTCACATTTATTGGCAAATGTGTGTGAGTTTGGCACATCTGTGCATATTCTTTGAAAACTGAATGAATGCCTTTGTACCAAGCCAGTGCATGACCATTAATTACTTTACTCCTCTTGTCCTTATTGAGCTCTTTATTGGTTCCTGTTGGTAACCTGGATTGTCCTCTACAGTACTATGACTATTCCTATTTTCTGCTGCTTGCCAATATCTCAGATAATATCCAAAACACTCCTGCTATCTGCTGCCTTTCCAGACCTTAACCCATATTATAAAGTTTTCTGTGTATTGCTTGCCCAGACTTCAGCCTGTATGTTGACCACTTCTACTGTCTGCTATATGCCCAGACCTCAGCCTATTATATGACCATTCCTGCCATCTCATGCTATTTGGCACTTTAAATTCTCTCACTATACCTGACCATGTGTTATCTCCATGTGCTTTGTGTTGCCAGATACTGGTGGTGCATACATAACAGCAATTGATGTTATATATTTCTAGAGGCCTTACCTCTAAAACTAGTAAACTATCAAGAGGAGGAAAGCTGTTAAGTAGCAAATTCAAGGATTAGGCATGTAAGGACAGGCCCAGACTGGCCATCTGTGAGTTCGGGCAAATGCTGAGTGGACCGCTTACTTTAAAATGTAAATAGACTGCTCACCTAAAAATGCAAATGAGGTCCATCTTTAATATGAAGATAGAGAACGAAGAGAAAAGGACCGCTACTGCTCACCGCGTTCTCCCAACCAGGTGCTCCGTCAAGCAGTGTCCCCACTGCTAACTTCCAACAGAATCAAAACCAGCAGACGGCTTTTCTGGAAAGGGGTTTATTGGGGTTGCTGCTGCAAAACCTAACGCGTTTCGGGAGTAAATCCACCTATGACTAAGGGATTTACTCCCGAAACGCGTTAGGTTTTGCAGCAGCAACCCCAATAAACCCCTTTCCAGAAGTGCCGTCTGCTGGTTTTGATTCTGTTGGCATCTTTAATATGTAAATGAGGAGCTGGCTTTAGAAATGTAAATGAGTTGTCCATAACAGACACCTACTGCTAAGCCAATGCCTGAATTTATTAGTGCACATGCAGGTGCTATGGGGCAGGACCAGGAACTCTGCTATCTACCCAATCTCCATGCAGTAGGGCTAATCCCACGCCTTGCCCATCTAAAATCAAACAAGCAGTCCAGCTTTGCCTGCCCCTATTTCTTAGCACCCAATTGGAAAAGAGCAGACTGTACGCATTATTTTTGGGGCCTATGCTGTTTGGGGTGAGTTCCTGCTAAGTGCTGGGTTGATGCAGTTGCATTTTGCTGATCAGGCTTCAAAATCACACAGGCAAGGAACTGGGGCCAAATTTTAGAGACAGGCTAGTTTGTGTGGTTGAAAAAAATGCTGCTTTTTTATAAGAGTGACTGGAGGAATATACTGTAAGTATAGGGCCAATAATCCAATGAAAATAATTACAATGATAGAAACTGGGGTGATACTTGTTGCAAGGGCCAGCACGTAGGGTGTATAGTAATGCTGGGGATTCTATGCTAATGGACCTCCTGCTGGGTCCAGGAAATAGAGCTCTATTTATTAATAAACAGTAGATCAAGTTAACATTGGGGTTCAAAATATTTATCATGGGTGTGAATATATGGGCTGCTTCGATACTTTTGCCAGGGCTGCTTTTCCCTCCCAGTCCAGCACTGTGTAAGGACACCCAGGTGGCCAGACAACATAAAAAACAATCAACATATTGGGATGTCTATGTGAAACATGTAGCTATCCTTAAAAAAAAGTTGGTTGGTGCGGACAGAGATAACATATCAACATTTGCATAATATAGCTGATTTAAGAGAAAAGTTATACAACAGAATTGGAGATGCATGTACTATTCATCCTGCAACAAAATGCCAATGCAATAAAAATACACCTTTACCATAACAATAGTATATTAAGCCACATCATTTACATTAATAAGCAAATTAGCAAACATGATTATATTTTGTTTTTACGAAGGAGTAAATGTATGCATTATCATATACTGTATGTCACGGCCGGCACCCAATACCAGAACAAGTGCCAAGCACCCTGGTCTCGGCTCGGCTTCACCAGTAGTGTGACCACCGTTGGGCTTCGGGAGCAGCCCTCAGCTTACTTGGGTGCCACCTGGACTTAACGAGCGGTGCAAGGCGAGATGTTCTGGCTGGCGAAGGGGCACGGCTGTTCAGCAGAGTCTTTAGGCCGAAGGTCAAGGCAAGGCAAGCGGATGGTCAGACAGGCTGGGTCGAGGCAGGCAGATAACAGAATCGCCAGGCAGGCAAGGGTCAAAACCGGGTATCAATCAGGCAGAAGGGATCAGGCAAAGAGTGGTCAAAGTACAGGCTGGGTCAATATTCAGAATTCAGAGTAGTCAGTATACAGGCAGGGTCAAACACGGATTAACTAACAAGTTCAAGGTTCAGGAACAGAAAGCACAAGGCTAAGAAGCACCAGGATATCAATCCTATCACGGGCAATGATTACAAAAAATATTGTTCCTTTAATACATTCAAATTTCGCGCCATTGCGCGCTGACATAATGACGCCAGCGCGCATGCTCCTATAAAATGCGGAAGTGCGCGCCACGCGCACACTAGGAAGCCGGCACACAGGGGGAAAAAGAGCGGCGTGGCAGGCGTCCCCGCCGATGGCACTGCGGGTGTCCCCGCCGCACCACTAGACTACCAGGGTCAGGTAATTTTATTACACTGTATTATTCAATTGCTATGCAGAAGAACAACTCAGATCATAGCATTCCTACATGATGCTAGATACACATCTGCATTAGAAAACAATACTGGTGTTAAATTGTATACCTTGGTTGTGAAAATAACAGATGCAATATTAATGTAATGACTTTGATTGCTAACTTAAAATAAATACATTGCTAGCTTTTAAAACCCTGAGGGTAATTCTTCACATAAAGGTACAACATTTGTTGACTTTACTGCAAAATGAAATGCCAAAATGTTACAGCAACTCTTTATTTGCATGGAAGATTTCCCTTGGGAGAGCTTTTCCACATCTTTTAAAATTAGATGGTTGCAATTCAAAATGTGTCCATACAAATAGAGAACTAAATTTTCTATGAATGCTGTCTCTATTTTTAGTATTCTCTATGTAAATCCCAAGTTTTATAATATATGAATATATGGTAATTCTGAATTAATAAAATGCACAAAATGTTAATATGCATTGCTTCATTTAGGCTGGTGCTAGTTAGAGAACTGTTTTCCAGAATGTATACACTGTAGATACTGTACTTATGTAGTATGTTTCCCCAATGACAGAAAAGTATTGTATTTCTGTAAATATGTTAAAGCATGCCTCAACACAATGGTAAAATCTACTGTACTGTAAATAGAGCCACTTTGGGGCATCAAGTCTGGCAATTTGTTTCATTGTTTTTTGCATCTACTTTTAGGGTTTTTTTTATCAAAATCTGAATTTTTATAATTTTTTAAATTAAAAAAGTCCATCCAAACTAGAATCCATGATTAGCCCTTATTAATCAATAAAAAAAAAACTTGAAAAAATCGGATCAGGAAAAACTGTGACTTTTACAGATTGTTGCATGAAAAACCAAATTTTTCGCTTTTGACGCATGAAAACCATGAAAAAATGTGTTTTTGCGGAAAAACCATTGTTAAACCCTGAAAACTCAGAACATTTTGTGAGGGTTAAAAGAACTTCAAATGGTTAAAGGAAAACTATACCCCCCAAACAATATAGGTCTCTATAAAAAGATATTGCATAAAACAGCTCATATGTAAAATCCTGCTTCATGTAAATAAACCATTTTCATAATAATATACTTTTCTAGTAGTATGTGCCATTGGGTAATCATAAATAGAAAATTGCCATTTTAAAAAATAAGGGTTGCCCCCTGGGATCGTAGGATTCACTGTACTCACAAACATACCAACAAACCATACATGTTAGGTCACATGAGCCAATTAACAGACAGAGTTGTGTCTTTTGCTTCCACACATCTTCCTGTTACAATTAGAGTTGAAGTATTTCTGGTCAGGTGATCTCTGAGACAGCACACAGACCATCACGAAATGGTGGCTCAAGGCAAGAGATGTAAAAAGGCAAGATTTACTTAAATATATATTCCAGTTTGGTAAGATTCTTTAATATGCCACTTAATATGATATGAACTATCTGTTGCTTAAGTGTTCATTTTGGGGGTATAGTTTTCCTTTAAGGGGACATCTGCCATTGATTTTTACATGAATTTGACAGGTTTTAGATGGAGTATTTTGGGATTTGGACTTCGGGGTACAATAAATCGTGAAAAAATTGCCTCTTTTTTATCCACAACTGTTCAAGTTTTCGGCATCAAAATGGATGCCATGAAACAAATTGCATGCTAATAAATAACCCCCCTAATGATACTTATAATATATATATTTAGAGATACAAAAGAAGGTCCTCACTGCTTTCATGGCTGTGAAGCAGATTTATAGTGACTTAATACATTTATCAAATGAATGTTCTTTGATTCCTTCCTAAAGGAACTATTTAGTGTAAAAATTAAGCTGGATAAATAGGTAGGCTGATCCTTTATGCGAAACCCATTATTCAGAAAGCTCTGAATTACAGAAAGGTCATCTCCCATGGGGGCAAATTTACTAAAGGGTGAAGTGACTAACGGTGGCAAAAATTCGCCAGCGTGACATCATTTCGGAACTTCGCTGATTTAATAATGGGCGAAGGCATAAATTCACTAGCGAAGGAGATAGGCTCTAGTGCTACTTCGCACTCTAACTCCAGATTTTTGCTCTGGCGAATGGACGTAACTACACAAATTCACTAAGATGCAGATTTTAATGAACGTTACCTCTTGCACCAGACTTATATTATATGAGTGACCATTGTCCACAGTTGACCATTAGCCCTTATAGTCCATCCTGCCTTGGGCCCTATAGCGTTATGGCGTCATAGAGGGCGGAGGTAATAGATATTGACCCTCTGACACTAGCCATTCGTCCGTCATAGTAAATAGACCTTTCAGATATAAAAAATATAAACACAATCTACAGGAAAGGAAAAAAAACATTTTACAAAAACTTCCATTCAAAGTAATTTTTTACATTTTTTTTTTCTTACTGTGCTGTCAGGCATTTTATTAATGTTTAGATTGAATAAAAGAATGCCTGGCATCTTATCCATATCTTATTGCTAGTTTCATGTTTAACTTAACAGATAGTCTTTGAATTATTCTGAGACTCCAGCTGTGGTATAAATAAACGGCAAAAGGTCATGCTGGTCTTCTGGCAAATACAAATTCACTTTTTCCATTTTTCCAAGAATCATCTTAATAATTGAAAAAATACATTCCTTTTGCTATGGCTGATTCAGGATATACAGAATGTATTTATTCACATGGAAATCATAAGTATGTTTTGTCTGTCTTCCCATATGATCACAGTCTCGATCCATGCTTTTGTGTGGTAACAAAGTATCTAATGTACGTCCAAAGGGTGGAAGATTTAATAAAACTGCCTAATGATAATGGATCCAAATTTCATAGACTGAAACTGAAACATGTTATAAATGTACTCCTATCAATTTACAAAAAATAATTACCAAGAGTTTATGCTTAAAATACATTTAACATGCCCCAATTGAATCGGCTTGAGTCAAAGCATAAACGTACCCCTACTACCTCTCTTTGGAAACAAATAGAGAAAACTAAAACAGAATTGAATTTGTTGATGATGGAACAGGAAATTAAAAGGCTATCGTGGGTAAAGCAAAAATATTTTCACAAAGCAGACACGATGTTGGCAAGAAAATTGAACAATAAATTTCACCATACCTCATTTAAACAGATTAAAACTAAGGAGGGGGCCCTGACTGCTAATCCGGCTAAAATTGTTGCTGAGTTTGCATCTTTCTACAAATCTCTCTATGAGCAGAAGGAGAATTTGAACCCTCAGTCCGTTCATTCGTTCCTTGACAGTATCCCTATCCCTAAGCTATCTCAATTGCAGCAGAGCAGTCTAGCCAAACCAATAGAGTCGGAAGAAATAGCAGAGGCTATCAAAGATCTTAAACTGGCCAAAGCCCCGGGCCCTGACGGATTCTCCGCTAAGAAAGTTAGCGGAAAGTTTGACGCAGAATCCCAACTCGCATATATAACGGTCATACCTCAACCTAATAGAGACATAACATTATGTAAAAATTTCCGTCCTATATCACTGCTGAATATAGACCTCAAACTCATAGCCAAAATATATGCTACTTGCCTGAATGTCTTTATACATGCCTTAGTACAGAGAGATCAGGCAGGATTCATTCCTGGTAGACAGGTAACCGATAATATTCGCAGAGTTATCGATATGGTACACCATAGCACACAACAGAATCTCTCTTCCATGTTACTGTTGCTGGACCTGGAAAAGGCCTTCGACACGGTCTCTTGGCAGTATCTGACTTTAGTCTTAAAAGCATACGAATTTCCCTCAGAATTTCTCCATGTACTTAAGGCATTGTATCACACACCTAGAGCCTGCGTCCGACATCTGGGATTCCTCTCGGAAAAATTTGTAATACAAAGAGGTACCCGTCAGGGGTGCCCGCTTTCACCCCTACTGTTTGCCCTGGTTATAGAGCCTCTTGCGATCTATGTCCGTTTACATAAAGATATATTTGGCCTGCAAATTGGTGACAAAACCCATAAGTGTGTGTTATATGCAGACGACATAATGCTGTTACTTAATAAACCAATGACCTCACTCCCGCACTTATATAAAATCCTCACTGATTTCGGCTTTATTTCAGGACTGAAAGTTAACTCACAGAAGTCACAGGCATTGAACATTAATCTCCCTGCCCACGTTCAAAAAATACTAGAACTGAACTTCGAGTTCCAATGGCAACCCAAGACTATCAAATATTTAGGCGTACTGTTAACTTCGGATTACAATACTCTCTCTGTTGCTAATTATTTTTAAAAACTTCGGACATGGGAATCAATGAAACTGTCCTGGCTGGGTAAAATTCATGCCTTGAAGATGTCGATTCTTCCACAGTTGTTGTATCTTTTCCGCACACTACCAGTAAGCCCTCCTATGTCTACCCTAACTAAACTCCAATCCTCTTGTCAGAAATTTATCTGGGGGGGGGGTAAAAGAGCAAGGATGAAGGCAAGTGTGACTTATAGGAGTAAACGTAGGGGAGGGTTAGGGGTCCCAAATTTCTGTATGTATTATATCGCAGCGCAATTGGCCCAGATGTCTGAATGGCACGTCACCTATCACTCTCCGCTTTGGACAGATATAGAACAATCGCAGGTTGGCAATCTGTTACTTAGTAATCTCATCTGGACCAAAGGGAACGCAAACCTCACACTACCCCCCACAGTGACCCACTCCCTGTCACTATGGAGGAGTATCCGGACTCAGTACCCGTTATCCTCATATTACCGCCCAGCCCTATCCATGTTAAAAAACTCAGAATTTCCTCCTGGTCAGGTAGGATGACTTTTCAGTGGTGGCATGTAAACAATCTGTCCACGATAGCCCAACTGACCCCAAATCACAAGTTTATAGATGTTCACACTTTGACGACCACATATCACATGCCTCCTTCCGAGATATTCCGGTATGCCCAGATGAGACACTATTTCTTAACTATAATAGGAAATGAATCTCGTTCCTTACCTCCCCCCACTATGTTTGAACGATTGTGCCTACACTCAATCCCATATAGGGGTGCCATCTCTAGAATCTATGATCAGTTAGCTCTTCATTAGCCATTAAAGGACTTACTATACATTAGGCAATGGGAACGGGAGCTTCATGTCACTTTGGAAGAGGAAGATTGGTTAGATAGGTTCCTGGACATAACAAAATGTTTCCCCAGCATCTTGATTCAAGAAACATCTCAAAAGGTTATGTCACGTTGGTACCTGGTCCCGGAAAAAAATTCTAAGTGGTATCCTGCTACATCTCCCACCTATTTACATGTATGGTGGTCCTGTCCCAAAGCAACTAGATATTGGACACATATTTATACCATGATCACTAGCATCACTGGGCTCACTTTAACTAAACTTCCTGCTGTGGCACTGCTTCATGGCAGAATCACGGGATGTAATAAACATGTAAAAAAATTGATATGCCGAATTTTTCCGGCCGCCAAACAAATTATACTGTAGCTAAAGCGTGGAAAACGCCTACTCTTGATATACTTTTAGTTAAATCCAGAATAGATGGTTACATGGTGATGGAGAAGCTTACCATGATGGCTAGTGATGAGATCGATACTTTTCATGGGATCTGGGACCCGTGGCTCCGATATAGAGGACTTACTGTATGACACTGGCCCTGACGTCCTTACTAGAAAGTACAGCCCTTAACCTTAATACCACCTTACATATACCATGCCTGTATTATGAATACCATCATGGATGTTACTACTCTGACATGGTTCGCTGTAAGAGTTGAGACACTGTCCTGTTTCTTTCCTTTTTTCCCTGCCTTTTTCCCTTTTTTCTACCTTTACTGTCCCTTGTTTTCCTTCTTCCTTCCATGGCGCAGGAAGTTCCTCAAGGCAACCGTTCTATTACGGCAATGTTGAACTCATATGCTGACTCTGTAATGTACATCTTTGTTTATATTGCATTTTGTTGGAAATTGTCATGCTGCCAACTGTCATTTTTTTTTCTTGCTGCCTTTTTTTTGCCTTCTGTATTTTCTTGAAAATTGAATAAAGACTATTTTCAAAAAAAAAAAAATACATTTAACAGCTAATTACCAAGGGTTTATGCTGAAATTTTTTCGAAAATCAGAAGTGGCAATAAAATTAAAGAAAGTGTTTAGTGTAAAAATAAAAACTGGGTAAGATAAAAATAGATTTTAATATAAGTTAACTAAAATTATAATCTGTAAACGTTGGAGTGACTGAATATCTACCATAATACCCAGAACCCAACTTCCTGCTTTGCAGCTCTCTGATGGGTTACTAGTCAGTAACCAATCGGTGACTTGCATGCTAAGGATCAAAAGCAAACTAACTGACCAATTATGTCCCATGTGGCTCCCCTTTACGTTGCTGAGTAACTAAGGGTTAGAGAGATGTAAAGCAGTGAATAGTGAGTGTCCTGGCTATTAAGTTAGACATCCATTCACTCCAACCTGTAATACATTACATTTTTGGCTAGCTAAATATTTTAGATTTTTATTTTATTTTTCACAACCTATTTACACAGTTTTTATTTTTACACTGAGCTGTTACTTTAAGGCTTAAATGACAACGAAAAGCCATATGGTTTATCTTTATGCAGTTACCAAGCTAAGCTTGTAACTAAAACCCCCTGTTCAGGGCCGGCCTTAGGCCTATTGGACCAATTGGGCCCAATTGGGCCCCGCGCCTCTGGGGGCCCCGCACCAGAGGGCAGCACAGGTAATATTTCCCCCAGCACATGATGCTGCCTGGCCTGCCCCCAACTCCTCTCACTCTCTTACCTTGTCTGCCCCTTTCCTTTCTATTTTGTGCCTGTATGCCCTTATTTTCCTAAATACTTGGTGTGTCGGGAGCCAGCAAAACTTTGTCTAGGGGCCCCGCCAACATGGTCCCAATTGGGCCCCACATTTGATAGGACCAGCCCTGCCCCTGTTTTTGTAAGCTTCGTTCTGTTACTTGCAAATAATTCACTTGGGGCCAGGTATATTAGTCACAATGTTTTTGGCCTCACATTTGTATATGTATGTATAGTTTACTTGTCTTTCTACAACCCTCTTTGGAGGCTGAGAAATCTTTTAGGTTAGCTTTTAAAATTATGAAGTAGAACCCCCCACGACCCCCCATAATGCAGAATTTATTCCCAGAATTCCAGCATTCTGAATGCTAATAGGTGTTTCTTTGATGCATTTGTGCTATAACTACCACAACTGCATCAAATTAGGCAAAATAAATACAACTTAGTGTGTGCTTTTTCATAAATCAGGCACAGAAGCGCCATATGTTTTCAAACTGTGACTGTTGCGATTTTTGGTATCTGCCGTGTAAATGATGTCTATGCCAGATTCTGTAGGCACAAGTGTGCTTCGCATATTTGGTGTGAAGAAAACCCTGCAACTACTGCCTGGTCAGGAAGTGGCTTTAGCTCCAGTGTTTACCTCCATCAATAAGTGTAGTTCACCCAATTTTGAATGTAAGGCAGAAAGCATTGAGCAACACCAAGCACAACTAAAAGGAAGTGTGAATGCATTTTGGAGCAAGTATGTTTAATGATGGTAGAGTTAAGGTGGCCGTGACCGTGTCGACCGTGTCGGCAGCTTATTGGCCCGTGTATGGGGCCCCCCGATGGGCTTCACCGATCGAGATCTGGCCAAAAGTCGGCCAGATCTCGTTCGGAAGGGAACAAAAAATTCCGTCGGATCACGGCCGCATCTATTCGTTGATGCGGTCCCGCGATCCGACCGCCCGTTAGGCATCGTTAGGATCCGATCGTTGGGCCCTAGGGCCCACGGTCGGATCAGCCCGATATTGCCCACCTCAAGGTGGGCATATCAGAGGGAGATCCGCTCGTTTGGCGACATCGCCAAACGAGTGGATCTCTCCATGTATGGCCACCTTTAGGCACAACTCACTGCAGGGAAAAGCTCAAGTTGCACGCTTGCACTTGTGGATGTACATTGTGGCTGTTTTATAAACCCTATGGTCAGTTACAAAGTGGTAGAAGACTTTGTAAATTCATCCTTTAAAAAACTACAGCAGGGGTTGGCAATTTGCTTTTAGCAATTTGCCACAGTAAAATGATACTTGGGGCAGATTTATCAAAGGTCGAGGTGAATTTTTGAATGAAAAAAATTTGAATTTCGAGCTATTTTTTGTGTACTTCAACTAGGGAATAGTCCAAATCAGTTTCGAATTTGAAAAAAATTTGAAAATTCAAATATCGATATTTATCATGTACTGTCTCTTTAAAAATTAGACTTCGACCATTCGCCATCTAAAGCCTGCCAAATTGCTGTTTTAACCTATGGGGGGCCTCCTAGAACCCATTTGGAATCAATTGGTGGACTTTGGGAAAAACTTAGAATCTAATTAGATCGAATGCGGTATTCCTATGATTCAAACGATTCGAATTCCGAATACAGATCTATTCGATTGAAAACAGACCTATTAGACCAAAAAAAAAACCTTTAATTTAGGTTAGTCTTTTTAAATTAGAATTTCGGGTTTTTTTTCAATTTGAAATTTGACCCTTGATAAATATGCCCCTTAGTAACCAATGCACAGTTATTTTATGTACATTTCCCAGGCTCCCCTGGTTCCTGTAAATGTGCACACTGTGGACAAAAAAAATCAACAATATAAGACAGGGGCTCATTTATCAACACTGGGCAAATTTGCCCATGGGCAGTTAACTATAGCAACCAATCAGTGATTAGCTTTTTAAAGACAGCTGCAAGTAGAACAATGAAAGCAGCAATCTGATTGGTTGCTATGGGTTACTGCCCATGGGCAAGCCCAGTGTTGATAAATGACCCTCTGTGTGTTTGATCTAAAAGCTTTTTCAAAAATGTACATTATTTTATATATATATTATTTTATCCTATTATTTAAAGCCTAGATTAAAGACATTCAGGCAAGGGCTATTTTATACTGTAAGCATTGAATGTTGTAATAGTTTCACATTTTTGGTGGAAATATGGTTTTAGGGATGCTGGGCCTCCAGGCATATGACAATAAATATCCTGTACCCTTTCATTCATTTAAGACTTGTTTTCTTGGCCTACTCCTGTCCTATGGCATGAACAATATCCTCATCAGAGCTGAACATAATCACATACAGGAAGGGGACTGATCAGCAACAAGCAGATCACATTAGGCTCAGAAATATGACAGCAGAACTGAAGGGCAATATCTTTGTTGTAATTTTACTGCTCATACAACAACCCTATAATTGAGGAACAAAACTGGGCATAATTTTTTTAGCTCTTTCTTTCAGATGCTGTATTATGTGAATAAATACACTTACAAATATAATTACCAAAGTAAATCTATTTTCTTGGAGCAGAATAGACATGTATTCTTCCATTTGCACTGACATTTTTAAATATATAAAGAGGAAATTTGTTATTTAGAACAATAAGTGCAGTGACCCCTAGACTTGTGTTACAAAGGTTTCTTCTTTTTGTGCTGATATTACAGCCAGTACTGCTGCAATCAATACCTGCAGAAAAGGGTTGTCAGGAGAAATTAAGGAGAAGGATAAACAAAAAGAAGATGGATTATCTTTGAACAATCAGTGGCAGAAACAAGTTCAGGCTACAGGATATATAATAGCTCACACGTCACTCTAGCCTTACTAGATAAAGAAACTCTGGAAGACTGTTAACTCTATTCATATTTCACTGAAGATAAGCAAGGAGAAATCAGATAAACTACTTATAAATGGTTTTATTTTTATCTGATGACATACTAATTTAGAGAAGGAAGTGATTCTGTAGACACAGCAAAAAATTGTCTCAGTCACTGTATATTGTCTCTGGGAGATGATAGATGGAGGCAACATTTTAAGGAGATTCAAAGTATCATGAATAAAGTAATGAACATGGCTAATTAGTTTGTGATAATTAAGTTTTCAATGCCATGTGGTTGAAATAATTTCTATAAGGGGTCCAGGTTGCTACTGAATTCAATAGGAATTAATTCTGATAATTCTGTCACCCCCCCCTGTGAAATTAATATGCTGTACTGGTGGCAAATTTTCCAAAAATCGAAAAGTAAACCAGAGCCCTTGGTTAATGTGCACTGGCGCATTATTTCAATGTTAAAAAAAATTTAAACTAATGATGTTACATACAATATAAAAACCATTATTGTACCAACAGTAGGTGGTAGCTTATTATTTCAGTGATGTCTTTTTTTGAAGTATGAAATGTATTGCTAAAGGGTTTTTTCCTCTTTAAATTAACTTGTATTATGATGTAGAAAGTGATATTCTGCAATTGGTTTTAATTGGTTTTAATTTTTTTTTTACAGGTAGGGATCCGTTATCCAGAAACTTGTTATCCAGAAAGCTTTGGCTTACTGAAACTCCATTTTATCCAAATCATCCAAATTTGTAAAAACTATTTTCTTGTTATCTGTTATAATAAAACGGTACTTTGTACTTGATCTAAACTGAGATATCAGTAATCCTTATAGGAAGCAATACCAGCCTAATGAGCATACAGTATTTTATGTTTACATGATTTTATAGGTGATTTAAGGTATGCCAATCCAAAGATCCAAATTATGGAAAGATCTTGTTCCAGATTTTTAACCGTGTGCACCCTGACATACTTTTTAAACAAGCACTAAGGAGAGCACTTTTGCATACCTTAGTTCTCTTGTACTTGTGTCCAGAGTGCCAGTAAACGATCCCAGCCTGATCTACCCAAGTTACACACATAACACTCAACATGCACTAATCATGATGGCAATAGCTATGGGTAAGCTCAGCACAGAATTTATGGACGATAGTATATTATTGGGTCTGTTGATGAACAGTAGAAACATGTAAAGAAGATATATGGTGTTTTTATTCACCTGACATGGGGTGAATACAAACAATGCTATTGTATTATATCCTTTAAATGTTTGAAAGAACGAATTCTGTCAACTACAGGGATGTTTTATGGGTGAGATTTAAAGTCTTATGAAACAGTAACTGCAAGTCAAGTGAACACAGAGCCCCTGCTAATTCTAGGCATTGTATTTGATTCCCTTCAGGCGATACTTTCCAGTTCTGTATTTCAAAAGCAATGCTATTATTATTTTTTATTTTTATTGCCAGCATTTAGAACCCGACAATGAAACACTTCATTGATGTAATTGGTTGGAATTTCTGCCATAAATAACAGATACAATAAAATATATTTTTTTCCTTTGTTCAAAAATGAGTTACATATTACACACAATAAGCTTTTGCAGATGTTATTTGGCAATAGTGCTTATGCTTTCTAAATGATTATCTGCCTCTTTGCGAAGGACAGTATGACTTGGTGTTGGTTAAAATGTTATGTTAAAAAAGAAATCATTTGTATTCCCTGGAAATTATAGCTATAAAGTTCAGTTTGAACCAAGTCACTCAAGGTTAAATAGTAATTAACCCTTAAGTGCTCATGCATAATTATGACATTGCTTTAATATATTCCTAGGAAATGTTCTGCTACAAAAGCTGCTATACCAGTGCTTAATCTGTACATATAGATATACTGTGTATTTTTATATATATATATATTTCATGAAAAGGCAGAGCTATGTGTTAGTGATGTCATGTGACTATGGTTTCAGTATGCATGTGCAACTTTGGAAACAGCTGTTCTATGTAAAACTAGGTAAGTACCGTTTTATGTAAAATAGTTAAGTATTGTATATCCAAAACAACATGTAAAAACAATAAATATATAGTTCAGGGTATAGTCATACAAAATAAACGTAATTATTCATTACTAATTTTTCGTTTTTAAACAACATATAAAAAGAAACTGTATGCTGTGTTCAATAAGTAGCTAAACCCATTTGGGTCTATCTAATTATAGATGTTCATTTATCCATAATTTCAATATAAGCTGCTTTATTTCTCTGATCACTGCTTGGTAAATAGATGGGCACTAATATAATGATCATTTTGCTACACATTCTTTTTAATTAGATAAAGAATACAAGACTGGAAAATAAAGAAGCTGTTTTTGGTAGTTATAAAGGACTGTTATAAAGAGCTTAAGGGTGTGTGTGTGTCATTTTTCAACCTAATCTACATTACTATGTGCTGTGTCAGCCACTGATTGACAGACCTATATGTAAGCCAAGTGTGTCCCTACCATGTGGCTCTTGAAACACTTTATTTTATACACCGACAAACGACACTAATTAAGCATGTTTGCATTTTCTGAGCATTTGTATCAGGAGCTTCCTGCTCTTGAACTAGGGACTTGTTATGTTCTAGTGGCTGATCCTCCTACTTGAACCACAAAAGGCAATGTGAATTGAGCCTAGTGGATATCATCAATGACTTTTTTCCTTGTCAGTTTTCCCTGGTAAACGTCTACAATCCATCTGCAGTCAATATCTCAATTAAGTTGCTATTTAAATCTTCCATTCTCCGTGCTAGAGCATTAGCCCATCTTTTTTTTGATCTTGTCCAAGTGTCTGACCTGAGTTCCTCTCCTACCCTTGCTCCCTCTGGTTTTGAATCATTGGTTTCTTACCCAGGTCAAGGATTCTGATTAATTGCAGCCTGACCTGACCAATGGCCTGACCTAAGACATGTTTTTTTTCTGACTGCTCCTTTACACTTCCAAAGATGTGGTTCACCTAGACAAAAAATCTGTATAAATAAAAGTCCCTTTCAAATTAAACATGAAATTAAATTTCTATTTTTATTAATGAATTCATGGCAGTTGTAAGCGCATTTAAAAATCTCAGCTGTCAATCAAATATTGTCTGCCCCGCCTCTATGCCTTAGGCATAGAGGCGGGGCAGACAATTACTTTCACTTTCCATTCAGCAATTCCTAGATGGCACTGCTCTCCACACACTCCCCTGTCCTCTTTACCATTTAATTGTATAGCCAGGGCATGGGGATGGACATCGGGTACCCCATTCTGGTGTAGCAACAAGATTCTGAGATGATGCAAGGCTTGCCTTAATAACAGTGTCCACAAAATGGCTCCTGCCTACTTGCTATCATTTTGAATTCACAGACTGAAGGAAACAAGGTTCAAATAATGTATATAGTGTAATTAAAGTTACTTTTGCTTGACTAATGTTTTAAAATAGGATTTTGATTTATTTGTTTGGGGTGACGGGTCCCCTTTAAACCATTTGTTCAGACACACAGTATGTGTCAAGTTTGGTAGTGGTTATACAGTAAATTAGATCCTCACAATTAGTTTGAATCGAATTCTGACACTTTGTTTCCATTAACTGTCCAAGCAGTAATGTTGCTCCAGTCAATATCTGGGTAAAGTCCTTAAAATTCACCCCAAATTAGTAGCCTCCTCTATTTGCAACAGGAGCTAAGGCTCTTCATTTTCACTTGCATGAGGTGGTCTGTAGCATAACTCTATAATTAATACCTTACAATCTGTGAAAAGCTCAACCCTTAGGGGCAAATTTACTTACCTTCAAAGTTGCGCCAGCTTTGGCTTTGCCGCACTTCGCCAGGCGAAAGATTCACCAGGGCGCCGCTAATTCACTAAAATCCAAAGTTGCGCTCAGGGAGGCGAAAGGTAACGAAGTTGCGCTACCGTTAATTCGTCAAGCAAGGTTACGCTAGCGATGCCTAATTTGCATACGGTGCCAAGTTAAAGTACAATGGATGTATATGTAGAAGCAAATACATTACACTACACAAGCCTGAGAAAGCTTTATAAAATAAAATAGAGTTGTTATTTTGCCCTATACATGTGCCCCACTGTATAGTTTATGTGCCATATCTTAGGAAATGTAGGTGGGAAGGAGGGTACCCCAAAAAAAATTTACAATGTTTTTCAGCCTATCACCATTAAAAAAGTAAAAGACGCCAGCGTTTTTTGGGACTTCAAAAATTTCAACTTTTTTTGAAGCACGCCCTATCTACTCTATTGCACATTGCCTGGTCTGAGTTGGTGAAGGCAAGTCTGGCGCAAAAGGTAACGTTCAGTAAAATCCGCAAGTTAGTGAATTACCATAGTTACGTCCCTTCGCCATAGCGCAACTTCGCCTGGCATAAGGGTGCAAAGTATCACTAGAGTAGGTCCACTTTGCTAGCGAATTTACGCCAGCACCCGTTAGTAAATCGAAGAAGTAACAAAATTTTCGCTAGTGTTAGCCACTACGCCCTTTAGTAAATTTGCCCCTTAATGGGTTAACCCTCTTATTTTCCACCATGACTTTTTCCTATACATCAGTGTAACGGTACCTGGTGGTCTAGTTGGGCGGCAGGGACACCTGGTGCTCTCATCGCGGGGACGCCCGCAGCCTCTTCCCTAGGATTTGGTGCATGTGTCTTGTTTGTTTTGTTTGGCACCACACTTTTGACATCATTGCTCTTGGTGCAAAATTCAAATATTTAAAGGAGAAGGAAACCTAGTCGGTGCAAAAACCCTCCCCCCCTCCCGTGTGGGAAGAAGATCGCGTGTCTGTGAACTCCGTGGACTGGAGCTGCGCAGAAGGGTAAGTAACAAGTTAGGGGCATTTGCCCAGCAGGACGGGTAGGCCAGGGGGGAGGAGGGAGGGTGGGCAACACACGGGAGGGGGGGGGTTTGCGCCGACTAGGTTTCCTTCTCCTTTAAAGATGCCTTGTACATTTGTTTACTTCCCAATGAAGGTCTGTTGTCAGATAGTTCCTAGGTGTGCTTATTGTCCGTTTTTTCCTGTTCTTGACTCATGCCTGTCCCTGACCTCTACTGACTTGCTGCCTGACCCTTCCATTGCCTGTTTCCTGACTAGTCTTCCAGATCCTGATTCTGTACTGTGCTGACAGACTGGTTATTGACCTTGGCTTTTTCCTTATCTATTTATTGCTCTAACCCCATTCCTCCTGTCACATGTTACAGTTTCCTTGTCTGCTCAGAACTCTCACCTTGGTTCTCTCACTTTAAGAACTGATGGCATCTGAGTAGCGGAGGACTCCTTCCGAAGTGAAAGGCGGCTGTTATAGGCACAAGCGTGAGCTGTGTCCAGAAAATTGGCATTTGTTCTGTGTTTTGGGATACCATACATGACAATAGGATTATAAAGCACGAATTATGACTTTACTTCAAATTTCCCCATCCCAAAACAAGGAACAGCCATCTATTCCTATTTATACCATTTGTATGACTTATTCAACCATGTTTCAGCAATGCCAATCATAATTCTCCTTCAATTTCTCCTCCAACCCCCATTATCTTTAGAACTCCCATTTTACCAGTCAACCTTTATGCATTTGTAAAGTACATTTAATACTGACACAAGCACGTCTGACCCTCCCTGACATTAATTAAACCCTGTATATGTAAACTTTCAGTTGTTTTGTCTTATTTTACTGCCAGACAATTTGGCCAATTTAGTATTTTTATTGCCAGACCATTTGAACATTTCACGCTCTTTCACTTTAGAGCCTTTCCTGGGGGACAACCCAAGCTTTCAAAATATGGTAGCATTTTGGTGTAATTTCACTTCTGTAAAAAGATATAGGTTTTAAGGGGGTTATTTATCAAAGTTCGAATTTTAAAAGCTTCAAATGGAAAAACTTGAATCAGTGAATTCCAGGTGAACAACCTGAAAACACTAATTGATTGAGTTTTCCCACGGAAAAAACTCTAACATCACGAAGGCTATTAACATCAGAGTATAATACATTTAGAAAATAATTTTTTTTTTTTTACAAAAACTCAAAAAAACTTAGTTTTTTAAACCCCAAAATTCGATATTTGAATATAAAATACCCTAAAAAACTCAAATTTTGAGTTATATACAACTCGACCTTTAATAAATCTGCCCCTTAGTGTCTAAAAAAAAGTTTCCTATAATAAAAACACATATTCCAGAAACATAATTTATTTTATGCATGAGAACACATCATATTTGGAAAGGCTATGTCTCTTGAATGTGCCAATACAAAATACATAAAGTTTTATGGAGAATTCTCAATTGTATAGGTCAAATCTCCAAGCAGTCCACTACCAAACTACCGCTCATAAAAACTGCATTCTTCTGATTTCAAGTCCACATTCCACTAACTGTATGTTTACCCTAGAAAACAGCAGGTTTATCCTAAAAAGAACAGATTTTGATGAATCCAAAATGGGTATATATCTATGTACTCCAAACTACCAAGTTGCAAGTTATAATTTTTTATAAAAGATTGTGAAATTTTTGAAAACTGACCTGAAAGGTTCAAGTCTACAGTATCATATTTTTCACAGATCATGAGGTAACCAGATGAAACAGCCTAAATATGAATGCCAGGAGTCCACTGAACAGTTTGATGCCCATTGTGTAATGGTTTACCATGTATGTGGCATATAGGGGCCCCAAAACAAAGACACGCTTTTGCAGCATTTTTTGAGGGGCAAAGGTACAGAAAAGTACATTCACACCAGAAAACCATATATTTTTGGAAAGTACACATTCCCACAAATCAAAATTTGGTATGCAAGTCATTGTACCCCAAAGCACCAAGCTGCAACAATTTCCTACATTAGGAGATTTTGGTTACATTTCCCAAAATACTTCAAAACTTTCAATTTGCAGCACATGTCTTGAGGTACCAACATAAAAGACTCTAAATATGAATGCCAGGGGTCCACTGAACAGTTTGATGCCCAATATGCATAGGTTTACCTATATAGGGGCCAGACTGGAGGGTCTGAGACACTGGGGCCCCCACCCCCCTCTTAGCACCCCCGCACTGCTGTGTCTGGTCCGGAAAAGGGAAGGCAGCATGGGCAGTAGTGCAGGCAGTGTTTGGGTTTGGGTCTGGGTTGGCGGGCCCCCCAAGTTCTTACCCAGTGTCCCGCCAGCCCAGTCCGAGCCTGATGGGGGCCACAAAATGAAGACACCCCCACATGGTCTGTGATATCATGTACTACAAAATCAACACATTGGCAGCATTTTATCACCACAGAAAGCCATATATATTTCTGGAATGAACACATTAAAGTGCAACATTAAAGTGCAACAATGCAAACATAAAACCCCAACAAAATCAAAATCTAACTGATAAAATGAAGAACTTAAAAAAAAGTATGTGTGTATATGCATTTGTGTATATGGCTGTGTGTAGATATGTGCAAAAGCAAAAAAAGTGTACTGTGTATGTGTAAATGCATGTATGTGTGTGTAAATGTGTAAAGAAAGGGCACTTAACATTTTTGTGTGCAGAGGGGTCATTGGCAGCGTTGGAGGGAGAGCCTTCAGAGCAGGAAGTGAGTAGGTGGCACTGGGGACACTGGAGGTCAGGTCCTGCGACGGGTCATGCAAGGAGGAGGTACAAGTTGGGTCCTGCGACAATTGTGTCGCATGACAAAAGTGGCAGTCCACTTGACTCATTGCCTAAGGGATTGGGGGTGCATCAGACTCTCTTACACAGCTGCAAATGCCACTAGTGCAGCGAGGGAGCCCTTTACTTCACAGCACATAGGTACTGTGTGCTTGGCAGTCAGAGCATTTTCTGCCAGTGCATAGTACCACGTATTTGACAGTGAAGGGGAGAAAGGAACAATATAACCAAACAATTCAAGTGTTTTGAAGTAATTAAAATATAATGTACCATTGCGTTGCATAGGTACAACTGGTGTGCTTGCTTCAGAAACACTACTATATTTTATATGAACAAGCTGCTGTGTAGCTGTGGGGGCAGTCATTCAAAGCACAGGTTACATAGCAGATAACAAATGCACTCTGTACAATACCTTTGTATTTTATTACAGAGCTTATCTGTTATCTGGTAAGTAACCTGCTCCTTTCCTCCTTTTTTAGTTGAATGGCTGCCCCCATGGCTACACAGTAGCCTATTTATATAAACTATAGTAGTCTTTCTAAAGCAAACACTATTTTTTGGTGTTCCTTTAAGTATCAAAAAGTATACAATGTATCTTAAATATTTACTCTAGCTCAGAATATAGAAATAGTGTCTATTAAATAGTTCTGCATGAGAGAGATGTCAAAGTATTGATAATGTGATGATAATAGAAATTATTAACTAAGCAGTAAGATGAGCAGATAAATCATCTCATAGTCTATTGCATCTTGAACCATATTTTAAATGTTTTAAGTATAAATTTGTTAAGAAAAGCTGGTTTATTCCATTAGACATTTTAAAGAACAGTGACACATTGTGACATTCCAAAAATAGCACCTTGCAGTATTTGATGTGTATCTTTCTAGGTTCTTTGTTCTTTGGTCTATAGATCTAAATCTCAGTTCTTCTCTATTGTCATGAGAATAATATAACTCTAGAGCATAAATAAAGAGAATGCCATGTTCCATAGCATTCACTGACTTATTAGGAAATTAAAATAGAATTAAAATGTGGCATCTGTTTTAGGAATAGCAAAGGGAAAATGAAACAAATGACTGCACAGGTACTTCATTTACTTTAATGTAGAATATTGTGTAGCAGCTGCAAAAAATGGAATTAATCAAAGGTCAATTACATTTTTCTTCAGGTATATTTAATTTGCATAATTAATTCTCTCACGATTTTTGGTATTCTAATTACTTTTAACATTTTAATACATTTAAGTACAAAAATATCAGTAAAGATCTTTCTGTATAAGATTTTCCTTTTGAAATTATAGCAAGCAGTGAACAAGTGTTGGTGCAATGATGGAAGTCATTCTTCATCAGCCAGGGACACTATTAGGTATTATATTTAAGGAAGCAGTACAGTTATGGGGCAAGCTTTTGCTGAAGGAAAACTATAACCCCAAACACTGTAGGTATATATAAAAATACATTGCATAAAATGCTCAGTAAAATTCTGCTTCATGTAACTAAACTATTTTCACAATATTATTTTTTAGTAGTATGGGGTACATTTACTTATGGTCGAATATCGAGGGTTAATTAACCCTCGATATTCTACCATCAAAGTAAAATCCTTTGACTTTGAATATCGAAGTCGAAGGATTAACCGATATTCGTTCCTTCGAACGATCGTAGGAAAAATCGAACGATTCAAAGGATTTTAATCCATCGCTCAAACGATTTTCCTTTGATCAAAAAAAGCTAGGAAAGCCTTTGGGGACCTTCCCCATAGGCTAACATTGATGCTCGGTAGGTTTTAAGTGGCGAAGTAGGTGGTCGAAGTTGTTTATAAAGAGACAGTACTTTGAATATCGAATGGTCAAATAGTCAAACGATTTTTAGTTTTAATCGTTCAATTCAAAGTTAAAGTCAAAGTAGCCAATTTGATGGTCGAAGTAGCCATAAAAAATGTTCGAAATTCAAAGTATTTTTTATTCTATTCCTTCACTCGAGCTAAGTAAATGTGCCCCTATGTTTCATTGGCTAATTATAAATAGAAAATTGCCATTCTAAGAACCAAGGGCATATGAGTCACAGTTAACACAAACAAACCATACATGTTAGGTCACATGAGCCAATTAACAGACAACGTCTTATGCTGAAATACTTCTTCCTGTCAGTTCGAGGCTGTATTATTTCTGGTAATGTGAAGCACACAGATCACAAAATTGTGGATAAAGGTAATAGATGTATAAGGGCAATATTTACTGATATGTATATTCCAGCTTGGTAAGATTCTTTAATATGCCACTTAATATGATATAAACTGTTGCTTAAATATGCATTTTGGGGGTAACGTTTTCCTTTAAAGGAATAGTTCAGTGTGAAAATAAAAACTGTGTAAATAGATAGTCTGTGCAAAATAAAAAAAATTCTAATATAGTTAGGTAGCCAAAAATGTAATATATAAAGGCTGGAGTGAACAGATGTCTAATAAAACATCCAGAATCCAACTTCCTGCTTTTCAGCTCTATAACTCTGAGTTAGTCAGCGACTTGAAGGGGGGCCACTTGGTACATTTCTGTTCAGTGAGTTTGCAATTGATCCTCAGCATTCAGCTCAGATTCAAAAGCAACAGATATGACCCGTGTGGCCCCCACTCAAGTCTCTGATTGGTTACTGCCTGGTAACCAGGGTAACCAGTCAGTGTAAATCAAGAGAGCTGAAAAGCAGGAAGTAGTGTTCTGACTGACATGTTATACATCAAATCACTCCAGCCTTTATACATTACATTTTTGGCTAATTAACTATATTAGAAACATTTTTTATTTTGAACAGCCTATCTATATACCCAGTTTTTATTTTTACACTGAACAATTCCTTTAAATCAATGAACAATTTAAATATAAGGAATCACTTTCCAGGTTAGGATTATTTTCTCTCTAGAAGATGTGCTTTGAGGCACCATGATAGACAGATTTATGTATGTATGTATATTTTTATTTGTATAGCACTCCTTGAGGGCAAAGTACTGTACAGCAAAACAATAAATTTGTAGTAACAAACAAGGGGCCACTGCAATAATAAGTAACAATAAGTGCATTATTAGAAATTGTTATCCAGTTGCTCCCAAAAGTAGTCTTTGAGTTTAGTTCTAAAGACATTGAAGGAGGTTTTTCTCTGGAAAGATTTCGGAATGGAATTCCAAATATAAGGAGCAGCAAGCCAGAAGGGTTTGATGCAGGAAACAGCAGTAGTAGTGGGAGTACAACCAAGCAGTGGAGAGGAGCGTAGGTTTCAGGTAGGAACATAAAGAGACACAAGAGATGAGATGTAGTTAGGTGCAGAGGAATGAAGGCTTTGAAGAAGGTTATAAGGAGAAGTCTGTAGTTGTTCTTTGTTTTATAGGAAGCCATGATAAGGACTTCAGCGGGGGGGGGGGGGGTTCTGTACCCTTTTAGACAAGAGAAAGAGAATTCTGGCAGCAATGTTTAATACAGACTGTAGAGGGGAGAGATGGGAGTTAGTGGCCAGTTAGTGAAGGTTACAGTAAAGGGACGAATTTCGCAATATGCATAAGAAAAAGTGACAGGCTTTGACAGTAGTCAAAGATTATCCCCAGACAGCGTGCTGAGTTGCCAGGGTTAATGAACATACCATCAATATAGGGGAGTAGGACCAGGCTTAGGTGTAAAGATGATTAGTTCAGTTTTTGTTAGGTTGAGTTTGAGGTGGTGCTGGTTCATCCAGTTGGAGATTGCTAGGAGGCAGTTAGAGATTTGAGCCTCTGTTTTAGCTGTTAATGAAGTAGTGGATAAATATATTTGAATATCATCAGCATACAGATGATATTTAAATCCAAATGAGATCTCCCAAAGATAGAGTGTACAGGGAGAACAACAACGGACCAAGTACAGAACCTTGCGGAACCTCTACATTAAATGACCAGTAACATCAAAAAAAATTTCAAAAAATTCGTTAGTATACATCAAAAAAAACACCAAGGCAAATAAAACTTTCAAATTGCAAAGTCTTTATTAAGAAATAACTTACCAAAACTCCACTTCCGCTCCTCTTCAGAAAAGGTGACACGGCGACCATCCATCTTGCGGCACTGGATTGCTCCTCCCTGGCTATGGACAGCTTGTGAAGCAAGTGACAGAATGGCATTGAGAGGAGGCGAGTGACGGCGGATCGGGCGTTTGGTGTTTCTTGTGCACCACAGCAGCAGCTTCCACTCACTCCGGGGTGCCATCACAGCAGCTGCCTGGCGGGGGGCACTTGCGTGTCTTCCTGCCCTGTGCATTGTAAATCCCCCTCCCTCTCTATTTCTTACCACCGCAGAGTCGCTGGTAGGAAGGCGCATCCGGCGCTGTTAGATTTGTATTGCCGCATCCCATTCTTCTGCAAACAGCAAAGCCAAGTAGAAATCAGCCAGCACCAGATATCGCCATTATTCTAAACCTGTGCCAAAACACGAGCTGGCTGCACAAATAAGTGGTAGTTGTTGACATCGCTGTTCAATTCAATAACTTTTTTTGTTGAAGCACGCGTGTATTTGCCCTCCCCAGTAATTCCTTAAAACTGTTTGTGCCGTTTCTCTGTTTTTGAAGCAGCGCTGGTGCGAACTGATCCGGGCGGCACAAACCTAACAGTGCCGGCTAATTTCTACTTGACTTTGCTGTTTGCTGAAGAATGGTATGCGGCATTACAAATCTAACAGCGCCGGCAGAGCCTTCCTACCAGCGAAACAAGGTTTCTGTTAGTGCAAGAAGACTAAGTGAATTAGAGCAAAAAAGATCATGGATAGGGATGGGCGAATTTAAACAGTTTCACTTCACCTAAAAAATTTGCCGAAATGCATTAAAGTCTATGGGAAACAAATTTATTTTGACACACAGCAAATTCTTTTTGACGCGCGTCATTTTTTTTTTTTACATACGGCATTTTTCTTCTCCCATTGGAGTCTATGGGCGTCATTTCCATGACATAACTCGTCAAGAAAATCATGGATAAATGTGGAGTTGTTGGTTAAACAGTGGGTACAAGGGCACAAGAAAATGGCACAAGAAAAGGGAAGACAGGAAGAAGAGTTGGAATCTGAATATGGTTAGAGAAAGGTAGAGGAAAAAGAAAAATTTTTTCAAGGGGGCAGGAAAACGAGGACGAATATAAGTTGGTATGGAGCAGGGCCCAGGGTTTGGAAAAATATCCCCTGCAGCCAGCAAAAGTAGGTAAAAGAGGGAGAAGATATGAGAAGAGGATTGAAGTGACTGCACATCCATGTCTTGTTAGTAACTGGAGGACATAGGTGTTACAAATTCACCGTCCACTGTAGCTGCCTGGTGCTTGCCGATGCTTGCTGCTGAAAAGAAAATTTAGGCATGGCGCTCAGGCGATGCATGTGTGTCTATAACTCATGTGCACGCACATCTCTCTAAGTAAAGCCGTGCTGTCTTTGGCGGAATTGGTGAGCACCAGTGACGTCACTGGTGTGCGCCAAAGCAGATTCATGCAGCTTTGCAGTCCATGTCTCCGGCAGAAGACATGCAGTCTAAACCTCTTCTTGACTAAATCTAGCTACATCTTGCCTGAATCCTGCCTAAATTATCTCCCAGCCAGCTAGAAAGCTGCACGGCACAGGGGACAGGCGGCAGCACCCGGTCCAGCAGTGTTTTGCAGCCTGCAGGACAGAGAAATCTTTTTTTTTACAATCAGTCCCATTCCCAGCTGCCTACCTGCTATTTTTTAAAGATAACATTTTTTAAAAAATCAGGTGCCAGTGGCCATTCACACAGGTCAGTCAGCACTGCAGCAGGGCACCCGGTCAGGGCCAGCAGCAGCTGTAACCAGCATGCGCCTTAAACACTGCGAAATAATTTTTGTAGCCAGTGAAATAATTTTTGTAGCCTGCATTGCCTAAGCTTGAAACCACAAAAAAATTGTGGTGTGTACTGCACCAAAATAAATGTGCTACCCTAGGGGGGCCCTGTGGAAAGTGTAGCCTAGGGGTGTCACATCTGTCCTTACTCCACCACTGATCATGCATGCAAACAGAACAAATGTGATTAGCTTTGCCATTGCTGTTGCTAGTAGGTAAATTCTAGTGTTCCTCTATAGAGTATGACTGCAGCAGGTGGGTAACTCACAATCAATGTCTTTTATTTAAATTAGTCAATTTATTGTAGTAATAGAGTCCTCTGTGTTGTCTCTCCTTGTAGCTCTCCTTGTTACAGTCTTCCGAATCACTTGTAAATGAATCACATAGAAACGAATCACCCTTGCAAATGCTCATCCCAGCAAATGTTCTCCCCTAAAAATGTCTAGAAGCTGGGAACTGCTGCACACAGGTCTGGGAAATCACAACTGATTCTAATTGATCAAAACACCAAACTGATCACCCAGCTGTAACAGAGAGTGAAAGCAGAGCAAGACTGAAGATGAGTACAGAGAAAACCTGACTTACAAAGCTTGATTGGAGAGGAGTTTATAGGGGGGTCATAAAATGTGCAAGTTATAAAACTACACAGATAACTCATAATCAATATAATGTGACTAGTTTAGAAGTGGGAAATTAACAATGCATAAAAATAGCACATTTAAACAGTAGTGGTGTAATGCAGATATCAATGTAATAGCACATTTGCTATAAAAAATGCAAAAATGCAGACAACAGGGCCACAGCAGAGATGGAAATGAATGCATTAACAAATTTACCATGATTCTTCCATGTGAGGACAATGAAGCTTTGGAATGTATTGTATATATATATATATCTATATATATATATCTATATATATATATATATATATATATATATACATATATATATAAAATATGTCCAAAAGTACCTGCACTCTGACCACTTCAATCTCTTCACGGGTGCTTGGTCAAAAAAGTATTGTACAACAGTCGAAAATGGACCAGCACTCCAATTTGATCAAATAATAGTGTTTTTATTGTTTTTACTGTGCATCCAACGTTTCGCCCGCATTGGGGCCTTTATCAAGGATAAATGCCCCAATGCGGGCCGAAACGTTGGATGCACAGTGATGTCTGAATAAAAACACTATTATTTGATCAAATTGGAGTGCTGGTCCATTTTCGACTGGCCATTTAATTGGCTCATGTGACCTACCATGTATGTATAACCCTAATTTGGTTACTGTCTCTTTAAATAGAAATGAACCCATGGCAATCCAGGGACCCTAAGTCCCTTTTGCATATGAAAAGGACTGAGAACTGGGATTTACAGTGCAGTGCCTCCACCTAGGGAACACTAGAAGAATAAAACATACAGTTTGCAATTGAAACAGATATAAACTTTATATAAAACAGTAGTGAAAGAACTTGGACAATTTAATACACAATGCACTCCTGCACTGGGGACACATGGGACCTACCACATGGGACCTATTACACTAGGTACCTGACTGTTTCTCCAACACAGTCCATTTTATTATCAAAGTCCCAATCCTATGGAAGGGGTTAATGACCACACAGTTCAGTTCAATTGAAATGTCCCTTACCAAGATCTCTTATACCCCAGGTAGCGCTACCTTTCCCAAAAGTTCCTCTCCCTTTGGAAGTTAGCAGCCGCTCTCACATTGCACGTAAATGTACAAGACCTGTCCTCAAACTGTGGCCCCATATTTATATCATTGCCAGTATCCTCTGTTGGGTGTCTCATTTACCGGGGTGCTTTCAGAGGCAGTCACACTGGAGATTACAGGTAGCTCCACAGCAGGATCAATCTCACCAGTGGCACCTTTCACCTTCTGAGTCTCTAGCAGCTTGGCAGGGAACAGGATGGGCTCTCTCTGTACTTCTAGAGATGCAACAGCTTTTCTGCACTCTTGGGCAGTCTCCCAAAAACTGGTTCTGGCTGAATGATGCAATATAGACCCCCTGTTAAGCTCTGTTGGAGACCCTGTCCGTTTCGCTCCAAAGTCAGGCACACCCAGCCAATAGGATGGCTCTCCAGCCTGTAACTGGGCTGGATGATGTCACAGAAAAACAGGGGAAGGATTTGTCTGAACCACTACATATGGTTTGTTCAGTTTGATTGTGTGCACCGTGAATTGTAGGATCACAGGGGGCAAACCTTACTTCTTAAAATGGCAAATTTCTATTTAGAATTAACCTGTGGTATATACTGTACAACTATACATATATATACAAGTATATTATTATGAAAATTGTTTCTTTACATGAAGCAGGGTTTTAAATATGAGCTGTTTTATGTAATTTATATTTATAAAGACCTACATTGTTCAGGGTTTTAGATTTCCTTTAAGTCCAAAAGAAACACTTTCAGATTTTATATAGCAATTAATATTGCAGTTGTGGCATAGCTGATACTAGGTGACCAACAATGCCTGTAAACAAAGTCACCTTTAAGTGCAGTTACTTAGGCTATATAAGAAAGATAAGAAAATTAACTAAAAATATCTGAAAATGTACATATTTACAGTACATCCTTCACTGAAATTGTTCATTACCTCATAAGAAAAAATACAAAACTGAATGTTTCGTTAAGCCCAATTTGTGTAAAAAAACAGACTATATATAATGAACATACAATGCTTTACTTGGCAGTTAAGACATATATAGGGCAGCATGATTTCTGGGGTAGCATGCTGCCCAGCTGCACCATCTGCCAATGCACAGAGGACTGCGTACATGGGAAATTTCCTAATTACATACAAGACGCACTCAGTCCTCGGTGCAGATAGGATATGGGAAAGTGTGCGTGGGCACATGCTTGCGCACCAGAGGGTAGGAGATTGGGGGTGGAGTTGGCCTAGGGGCGCTGGAAAGAGAAATTCAGCCCTGCATATGTTTGTGGAAAATAAGCTGGCAGTGTAGTTCAATAGTCACAAATGTCACCACTATTACTACTATTCTTAAAATGCATAGGTGATTATATGATCCCATATATAATTTAACAACAGAACAACATCTTAGTAGTTGGGAAAAAAACAATGCTGGCATAGAAATTATACTTTTAATAGCTACCTGAAATCTAGTTTATTGCTCCATTCTGAAATAATATTGCAATAAAGATTATAAATAGAATTGCCTCTCAAGGTTAACTCATATTTTATGTTAAGCCTTTTATAGAGTATAAACCATTGCCTGTTTTTCCTTCTTATGAAATTTCAGAGTTTACCAAACTGAGGGCTCTGTTAGATCATTCTTGATTAAAAAGTTTAATTCTTGTTTGAGTTGGAATATACTAACTAATATATGAACAAATAAATGCATGATAATGATTCCTACAGTTCATCGGGTTTAGAAATCCAAGACATAGGACAATACACAGCTATAAGAAAATCTGTCTTTGCTAAAATTGCTAAATGTTTTGAAAAGTGTAAAAATGCAGAGGTTCAGCACATGAGATAAATGCTCATTTTCCTATGCAAAATTTGACATAATAGGTCAGTGTGTGAAAACACAACTGTGTTTCCAAATTGAGCATGTTTCTATAAAATATTGCATATAAATATTGTAGTTATGGGATCTGTTATCCAGAAACTCATCATCCAGAATATTCCTAAAGGAAGGCCATTAGTGATGGGCGATTCTGTGGTGTGTGAAAAATTTGTGAAACACATTGAAGTCAATGGGCGTCAAAAAAATTTTGGCGAGCAACAATTTTTATACGCGTGACTAATTTGTCAAAATGCATTAAAGTCAATGGGCATCCGAATAATTTTGACGCACAACAATTTTATGCACGTGACTTTTCTGGCATACAACATTTTTTGTTTCACACAGTGTATTTTCACAAATGTATTCACTGGCTGTGTAACTGGAAATTCCCTGCAAATTTGTGCCTGGTGAATTCCTTCGCCCATCACTAAAGGGGTTATTTACTAAACTCCAAATGCAAAAATCACAAAAAATTCGTGATTTTTTTAATAAAATCTGACTTTTAACAAAAAAAAGGAATTGTTCGGAATTTATTAAACCCTGAAGTCCGAATCTGAAAATCCGGCATCTCAGACCTGTTGAGGTTGTATTTAAGTCAATGGGAGAAGTCCCAATGATTTTTTGATGTGCGCTGGGTTTCGTGCAATACCACGGGTGAAAATTCCAAAAAAAATATGAAATCTGTGAAAATCGGATGAAAAAATTAAAAAAAAATCGTGAAAATCGGATTTTTTTCCTGCAAAGCAAATTTTCAGGAAAATGTAATAATAAATAAGCATAAAAAAACTCGAGCGGATTTGATCGGAGTTTGTTGCAGAAAATATTGAAATAAATTCGCACTTTGATATATAACCCCCTAAAGGTCATCTCCCATAAGAGAATACCTTTTTTAATGATTATCTTTTCCTGGAATAATAACTCAGAACCTTGCACTTGATGGTAACTAAGCTAGCAAAACAATCCCATTGTTTCATTTTACATTTTGTTAGTAGATTTAATGCTTTGCCTGCCAAGCACCTATCCTATATGTGCTGGCAGACAAAGGCTCTAACTGCCAAGCATGTGTCTAATATGTGCTTAGCAGTATGAGCAGTTTTCTCCGCATGAGTGGCTTTGCTGCCTCTGCAAAGGGTTAGGAGTGTTCACCTCGAATGGCAATGAGCCTGGGATGCTGTCATGTTGGGCCTGCTATGCTATTGTTGCAGGGCTGACTTCCAAAACAGCAGACATGATGTTGCTTCCTCCCACCTAAGCTCCACCCAGTCACTTCCTGGATCTGCTGCTTTGCAACATCAGGACTTGCCATGCTTCCAGGGACCCTCCATTGCTACTAAGAGCCCTCCTGCTAAAAAAAATGGTAAGTAGTCTTTTTTTTTTTTTAAACACTTTTATACACATTATATACTAGAGAATGCATTTTACTGCATTTGGGGCTTTTTGGGGAGGAGAGGCCTATTTTATTTTACATAAAAGGACTTAATCACTCAAATCTGCTGGCAGTGAAGGGGTTAAGATACAGTTATCTAAATTATGGAACAACCCTTTTACACACAAGGTAAATTTTATGGTGAAGTTATGAATCCTATTAAGCCTGGCTGGCTTCATGTAGTCCACCCATTTCTACAATAAGTACATCTGTACATCCTGGTATCTAGTTAACACTATGAATAAAAGTTCGCAAAACTTTGGCAGATTTTGTGTGACAACATAATTACACCAAGTCAATGAGAAAGTGAAATTACATTGCTGTTATGGTGCTTTAGCTCTGCAATATCATATACATTGCCTTACATTGTTATGCTGTTCTTTTAAATGTACAGTATACATATGCTTTATTATGGCTGCTCAGGCCAGAAATGTTAATTCTCCAAATCAAGCTAACCATAACCGCAATTTTTTCATTAGTTGAACTAAATGATAATCCTGAATATAGTTAGAAATGTCATATGTTATATTATGAATTTATTGAACCAGCCTGTAACAACTATACCTGGTGGTCTAGCGGGAGGGGGTCTGCAGGGACACCTGCAGCCCCCTCGGCGGGGACGCCCGCCACGCTGTTCCTCTGGGCCGCAAATGGGGAATGGTTAGGGTGCGCGCGGCGCGTTCCTACTTGATTTATGTGCGCATGCGTGCTGGCGTGTGACGTCCGCGCGCAGTGGCGCGAAATTTAAAAGTATTAAAGGCACAGTTTGGATTTTTCACATTGTCCGTTATAGGAATTGCTCCTGGTGCTTTCTGAGCCTTGTGCTAATTTGTTATTCTGATTCTGATTCCTGTTTTGACCCCTGCCTGGCTATTTGACGATCCTGACTTCTGAATCCTGACCCTTGCCTGATTACTGTTTTCAATTCTGCTTAAACCCCTCTGATTGACTTCCTGGTTTGACCCTTGCCTGCCTGACTACGTTTACTCTCTGCCTGCCTCGAACCGGCCTGATCTGACTACTCTCTTGCCTAACGCCTTGTACTACGACCTTCTGCCCAAAGACTCTGCTCTACAGTCGTGCCCCTCTGCCTATCCAGAACTCTCATCGTGCACCTCTCATTTAAGTCCAGGTGGCATTCAAGTAAGCAGAGGGCTCCTCCCGAGGCCCAAAGGCAGTCACACTACTGGTGAAGCACGAGCCGAGACCAGGGTGCCTGGTGTTTGTTCTGGTGTTGGATGCCGACCATTACACAGCCTAAAGGTTTAGCATCTCTATAGTAGTAATGATCCGGGCCTTCGAAATTGTCACAGAAGTTTCCTATCATCTATCTGCAACACGCACATACTCAGTATGCTTTGAGCAGTTGTTTTAAAGCTAACGGGGTTAGTTATCAAAGTCTGAATTTATCTCAATGTTTTCTGCTACAAACACTGATCAAATCTGCTTGTTTTTTTTACGCTTATTTATTATTACATTTTCCTGAAAATTTGCTTTGCTTCACGATTTTTTCACCAGATTTTTCAGAATTTTCACCCAAAAAGTCAGAAAACTTCAGGGTATTGCGAGCACATCAAAAAATCATTGGGACTTCTCCATTGACTTTTATGCAGTCTGAGATACCGGATTTTCAGATTTAGACTTTTCCATCCTCATGGTTTAATCTGAAAAATTAACCCCTTAAGTGTTGTTGCAAATCATTAATGAAACTCTAATGCTTTATTTACCAGTAGGTCTTTCCAGCTGACATGAGGTCATCCATTCTGTTTAGTAGAAAAGAGGTTCTGCCTAAAAATTCAGAAGGGGTTTTTTACAGTGAGAGCTGTGAAGATGTGGAATTCTCTCCCTGAATCAGTTGTACTGGCTGATATAGTAGCTTTAAGAAGGGATTGGATGGCTTTTTAGCAAGTGAGGGAATACAGGGTTATGGAAGATAGCTCAAAGTACAAGTTGATCCAGGGACTAGTCCGATTTTGTAAATTTTTCCCCCTCTGAGGTAAATTGAAGAGGCTTCAGATTTTTTTGCCTTCCTCTGGCTCAACTGGCAGTTAGGCAAGGTAAAAAAAAAGTTAAAAGGTTGAACTTGATAGGCATGTGTCTTTTTTCAACCTAACTTACTATTTTACTATGTTATTAGGCAAAAAATTATCCAGAAGAGTAGTTGAACAATAGACCTTCACTGGGTAATGAAAAAATGGACAAGGTTCCTTTAAATATTTGAATTTGACGTCAAATGTGTTGATATCATACGCGGCATACTAAAACTACTAAAAAGAGGAATGCGAGCATTCCCACGAGGAGCACGGCGGGCGTCCTTGTCGCCCCTCAACTAAGTATCTTTACACCTTGACACTAGACATTATAATGCCAAGGCACAAGTGCTGTATTACTGCAACTGAAGATAATGTTTAGGTTTCAGTAGTTATACATAAAAGATCAGTGGATTGAAGACAACAGAGATGCATGGGTTGGGGTATGAAAAAAACTGCAGATATTTTTTAAAAGCTGGAATCAAATAGAGGGTTGATTAAGATGTAATTGAGGATCTGATCTCAATAATAATAATACATTTCTTCATAGCATTAAGTAGTGGTAAGTGTAAGTAGGTTTCTCTATAGCTATTTCTGTCTGTGCTGTTTTTGTTGCTGCTATTTATTTACATATGTGTATATTAGACATTAAAGAACCAACAACGTAATAATTGGATGCAAAATTTGGTTCTACTGGAAGACAGATATAAAATATGACATTATCAAGTTCTGACAACTATATAAGGAAAATAATAATGGGCAAAGGAATGTCTTGTTTTAAATTAACCCTTTCCCTGCCAGCCATTTTGTCCTAGATGCGAACATCTATTGCCAAGGAGTTTTTAGACATTTTGTACTCTTTCACTTTAAAGGAGAAGGAAAGCTCCAAGATTGTTTATTGCCAACAGATTAGCCACAATAGTGCAAGCTAGAACGCTATATTTATTCTTCAGAATGCTTTACCATACCTGAGTAAACAGCTCTAGACACTCTCTCTGTTTGTTTAGGATAGAAGCTGCCATATAAACTTGGTATGACATCACTTCCTGCCTGAGTCTCTCCCTGCTCACTTACAGCTCTGAGTTTAGATTACAGCAGGGATGGGAGGAGGGAGGGGGAGAGGAGCATACTGAGCATGCTCAAGCCCTGCCCTGGAGGTTTATTCTGAAAACAGGAAGTCTGATACAGAAGCCCATGTGTAAAAGCAAATAAATGCTGTGTTTCTTTTGACAGAGGACTTAGAGCAGCATTAAATTGAGGGTTTACTAGTGTATTTATATAGACCTTTCTGATAAAGCTTACTTTATTTTAGCCTTTCCTTCTCCTTTAAAGGCTTACCTGGGTCAGTCTTTTAGTTTACCCAGGAATACAATATATTGTTTTTTTTCAGGACAACCTGAACTTTCCAAACATGCAAGAATTTTTGTGTAATTCTACTTCTGTAAAAAAATATAGGCTTCTTAGTGTCTAATAAAATAAAAAGAATCATGTTTCACAAAGAACAATCACATATATCAGAAACATCATTTATTTTATGTACGAGTTTTATGTAGATTTATCACTTCTCTAGATCAAAATCTACAAGCAGTACATTACCAAATTTCCAAAGCAACGCTCCCCAAACGGCATAGAAAACTACCCATTATTAGAAAAAACAGATTCTAGTGAATCAAAAATGGGTAAATATATCTATGTACTCCAAACTACCAAGTTGCAATTGTTTACTAAAGTTATAATGTTTTATAGATATTGGTGCATTTTTTTTAAAAATGACCTCAAAGCTTCCACTCTACAGCATCATATCTCTCACACATCATTAGGTATCAATGTAAAACACCCCAAATATAAAAGCCTGGGGTCCACTGAGCATTATTTTGATGCCCAATATGTATAGGTTTACCTAAGCATGTGGTATATAAGGGCCCTAAAATGTAGACACCCCATTTGAGCTATCAGTTCTGTAATTCCAGATACTGCAAAATCAAAACATTTACATAGTTTGGGGGGGGGGGGGCAAAGTTAGAAAAAAGTATGTTCACCCCAGAAAACCATATATTTTTGGAGAGTACACATTTCCCCGAATCCAAATTGGGTATGCATGTCTTTCTACTCCAAAGCACCAAGCCGCAAACCCTTCCTAAATTTGGCAATGTTGCTGCCATTTTCTAAAATTACCTCAAAACTTCCAACCTGCAGCATCATATTTCCAACATACTATTATGTATCAATATAAATCACCCCGAATATGAAAGCCTGGGGTCCTCTGAACAGTTTCATGCCCAATATGTATAGGTGTACCTAAGCATGTGGCATATAGGGGCCGCAAAACGAAGACCCCCCATATGGACTGTCATTTCAGGTGCTGCAAAATCAACACATTTACATAATTTTGGGGGGGAGGGAAAGTTAGAAAAAAGTGCGTTCAACCCAGAAAACCATATATTTTCAGAAAGTACACATTCTCCGAATCCAAATTGGGTATGCATGTCTTTCTACTACAAAGCACCAAGCTGCAAAACTGTCCTAATTTTGGCAAATTTGATGACATTTCAAAAAATCACCTCAAAACTTCCACCCTGCTGCATCATATGTCCCACATACTATTGAGTATCAAGACAGATCACCCAAAATATGAAAGCCTAGGGTACTCTGAACAGTGGCATATAGGGGCCCCAAAAGGAAGACCCCCATATGGTCTGTCATTTCAGGTACTGCAAAATCAACACAATTACATAGTTTTGGGGGAGGGGGCAAAGGTAGAAAAAAGTAAGTTCACCCCAAAAAAACATATATTTTTGTAAAGTACACATTCCTGCGAATCCAAATTGGGTATGCATGTCTTTCTACTCCAAAGTACCAAGCCGCAAACCATTCCTTAGTTTGGTGATTCTGATGACATTTCCAAAAATCACTTCAAAATTTCCAACCTGCAGCATCATATTTCCCACATACTTTTAGGTATCTAGAGAAATCACCCCAAATATGAAAGCCTGGGGTCCTCTGAACAGTATATATTTTCGGAAAGTACTCATTCCCTTGAATCCAAGTTGGATATACATGTCTTTCTACTCCAAAGCACGAGGTTGCAAAACTTCCCTAAATTTAGCGATAAAGGCAGCGTTTTTTAAATTTCTGAAAACCTTGCAAAATTGGACACATTTATCTCACCCAATTTCTTACATACAATTGAAAAACACCCTAAATATTGATGCCAAGGGTCTACAGAACAGTTTGATGCCCAATATGCATAGATATAACAAAGCAGCTGGCATGTGCGGACCCCAAATAAAAATAGTGCATATGAATTTTCTCCTCTGCCGATTCGCCTTCTGTGTTACAAAGACATGTGACTGCATATTATTTGCCACAAGACCCTCCTAACAGCAGAAAGACCCACAAAACCATATATTTTTGGAAAAGTACACATTCTGATGAATCCAACAAAGATAATGACATCTTATTACACCAAACTACCAAACTGAAAAGCTTTTCTAAACGTAGAGGTTTTTACAACATTTCTGAAAATTGCCTAAAAATGTTGCAGTTTGCCACATTTATCTCACACAATGTTTTATGTAAAAAGAAAAATCACCCTAAATATGGACGTCAGAGGTCTACTGAATAGTTTTATGCCCACTATGCATTGATTTACCAAAGTATGTGGTATGTATGGACCTCAAATGAAAAACGTGCATATGAATTTTCTGTGGTGTTATGCGACTATTATAATACAAAACAAAGTAATGCTGAGGTACCAAACAGAGGAAATATGTAAACAAACAAGGCAGCAGGTGACTGTTTGAACAAAATAAACTGCATACCAAGAGTTGGTGCAACAAGGAAGTGGCAAATCAACTGGCAAAGCTCTGGCACTGACAGCAGAGGTGTTAAAAGGCAAGGAAAGTAGGCCAAGTGTCAAGAATGTAGCCAGATGGGCAGCAGTAGTACCAGAAGCTCAAACAGAAGAGTCAACCAGATCAACCACTAACAAACTACTAGTCAAAATGGAAAACATAGAGAAAGCCAAAGCAACAATAAAGTAAAAAAAGTGTATGTACAGTAGGTTTTACTAGTTAGCTATCTGCACTCAATGGGGCTCATTTATAAACGTTGTGTAGGGCAGAATGGTTCACACAGTGAATATATTTGCCTTGCGTAAGGTTTATGTTACTTGGTTACATTGAATTGAAAGGAGGAGGGTGGTTTTTTAGGAATGGTATTGGCTCGTCTGAAAGGAAATGTTATAGCAGTGTATGGTACATATCTTTCCTCTCTTTTTGAAAATATTGTGAAAGTCTTTATTACTGAATTTTAAATAATTTTAAATAATTGTTTTAAGTCTGCACCAAAAAAAGGGGGGGGGGTCTGGGTGAAACGGAAATTTCAATATACTGTAACAAGCATATTGACAATAAAGATTTTTGATTTGATTTGATATTTATAAAGCTGGATAAGAGTGTGGTATTTAATGTGCAAACAGAATTGCATTTTTTTCAGCATTGTGAATATCCAGTAATTGCTTTTTAAATATGGCAAATATTCCAAATATTGATGCGCACACTCTGCCTTTGAGATACGGCACAACTTTGACTTTGGAGAAAATATTCACAAAACAGTTTTGCAAATTGCGAATTTAAACTTTTAACGCTATTTTCTCACACCGTGGCCACACTCATGCAAACACCCGTCTCATTTTCGAAAAATTTTGCGCAATGCAAGTTCACAAAAAACTAAAATATGGGCACAGCAGTGTAATATTTTAGTTTTCAGGAAAAAACATGGGCAAGACAACCCTTTGCGACTAAATATACGCTGTGTGAGCTTTATAAATGACCCCCATTTTGTTTACTCTGGTGAGGTTTATCTGGTCCCAGAAAAAAAGCAGAGCAGGTAACTCTTGCTCAAATGGATACAAGTTAAATATAAACATAATGATTTGTTAATGTTATTTTTGAAAATAAAGTAGTAAGTATAATGATAAAAAAAACACTCTGCACTACAACAGAGCACTTTTATCACAAATTCAATAACAGAAGATCCATATTAGACAATTTTCAAAGCCAAGGAAAGCCACCTATACAGACAGAGATAGACAAAAAGAAAACACATGGATTCAATTATGGATGGATGGATTATGGTCATTTTTGGCAACAAGCAAAACAATAGATTTGTTAAGGACAAGACTAGTTAAATCAATGATGCAGGGTTAAATGTAGATAGAGAACTGATTAAGGTACTACACAGTAGATTATTGGTATATAGATTAGTAAGAAATATAGGAGCAATCAAAAATCTAAATCTGTGGAAATGCTTGAAGATGATATAAAGGATAAAGTATTAGTTACAGCATGCAGATTATATTGAGAAGGTCCCAAAAATGAATACAAAATGAGTGAACACAAAACAACTACTACAAATTAAAGTCACAGTTTGCCTTGGATTGCTATTTTAACCTCCTCAAATACTTAATGAGTCTCTGCCAAATGAAGCAGAATCAATATTCTTTGTTAAGACCAGAGGCTACTGTCTTTCTTAATCACTTTAGTCGTAGTCACATTTGCTCAGAGTAAATAATTTATTATTTTCAGCTTGCTGTTTCAGATCCTTAGCTATAACAAGCACTTACTCTGCATTCTCTGAAGCAGCAAAACATAGCAATGGATTTCCTTAAACATGCTGGGGCCAATGCTAATGAGCTGTTAGGATTCATTTATGATCCAAGTGCTCTTCTGGAATGTCAAATAATCATGGGTCTCCACTCACAGTGGCATCCAGCTACTGTAACTTAGGGCTGGAAAAAGGGGTAGGCAAACGATGCATGTGCATAGGGTGCAATGGTGGGGAGTGCCAGGCATTTACCTCATATGTAGCCTACCACTAGACCAAAAAGAAAAATAGGCCCAAGGTTCGATTGTGTCCACAAATCCCAGCCGGCTCCCACTTGTATCCCTCCAAGTCCGCAAATTTGTTACTGTAATAAAAAAGCCACTTCACTGGAAGGCGCCCAGCATCGCACACGAGGAGCGAACGCAGAAATTCGTTTTTACATCTTCCCAAGTTATTTCGACCTCTTGGGACTTTCTTTGTGCGGACGGGTGCATACAGGGGGAGCCTCCAGGAGGACGGTGCATAGATATGCTTTCTATAAACTTTTGCCATGTGAGTGCATTTTAAGCTTTGTTTTTAAAAATATTAAAAAGGCAGTTTTACACTATTCGCTGCTGCATGTTGATTCACAGTTCACACAAGGAGAAGCGCCTCATGATTTTTTACGTGCAAGCTGATATTCCCTGTTTGTGAGTACCCGCCTAAACAAGTATCTAAGGAAAGTTATTAACTCTTTGGTGGAGGTCAATATTAAATGAGGGTAACACATATATGGTGAAACAATTTGGTCTGTTTCTCAGACAAGAGGTGGCAACATTGCAAAACAATATTACCCTATTTTGCTTTTTTATTACAGTAACTACCACTAGACCAGGCTCTTGTCCACTCACTACCTGCAAGTATTTTAACTCACCACCACTTACTGGCAAACAAGCGTAAACCCAATCATTCATGCAATGAGTGAGTAAGTTTACATGTTTGGGGAGGGGGCAAAGTTCCCTGCTGGATTGCCTAGGGCACCTGGCTGGCTTGATCTGTCAATGGCGTAACTTATACCATGATAACTGAAACTACTGTATAGGGGGAATTTGTTTCACAATTATTTGATAGTGAAAACAAGTATTTAATAGCTTAGTAGATAGTTAAGAAAGCTTTTAAAATTTTTTATAAAGAGATAGTTCTTACTTAGTAGATTATTGTATCCCCATTTCTGGCTTAATATGCAGTCAGTAATATATACTGGTATTTCTTATTTGTTTGAACAACTTGTAAAATTGCTCAACATCTGCCATAAACTCGATTCTAATATTTTTAAAAATCATTTCCTTTTTTTCTGCAATAAAACAGTACCTTGCATTTGAGGGAGGGATGAAATACTTCATTTTAAAAATTTCTGCCTATTGAGGCTTTAAGTAAGATAATATAGACTTTATATTTAATAACAGTCTATATAATCTTACATTTAAAGGGAACATTATACAAGTATACTATTTCTTGGAAACTGTGTTTTTTTTTAATTTCAGCTTTCACTTGCATCCATAGACATGGAGTAGGCTGATGGGATTGCAAATAGTTTCTAAATAACAGGTGAAATACGTCCAAGAATTCTGGCTCACTAAGAAATGACAAACAGTGTACAATTCTCATGTTTTAGGATAATTACAATTTTATCTTTTTTATTTTCAACTTCATGTTGTTACTAAAATGTTGACCTGTTAAATAGCAAAGTCTAAATAGTCTAAGCAAAATTACTATTGATTACCTATGTGTGATGTGTGATTTGTTTTGTTTTAAGTGATGCATTATAAGCCTGATCCTTGACATTACTCTAGACCAACGTATCACACATACAGAAATAATGTTTAACAATTTTTTTTGCTAGGCATTGATATGCAGCAAAATTCCATATTTCCCTATCTGCAAGTTTTTTCAGAAAACCAAGGCAATAAAGTCGCAAAAAACACCCACTGACTTTAATGCATTAGGAGTAAAAAAAATAAAAAAGTTGTGTATGTAAAAAATTTGTCTCCTATTGACGTCAATGCATTTAGTGAAGTTTTTCAATTTTTTTTGCTTTTTTAGCAGTTTTTTGAATTTTCCTTGTGAAGCGAAATGGGACAGATTGGCTCATCGCTAAGAACAACCTTTACTGTCATTCATGGACTTTACTTCTTTTGTCTCTTTCAAGAGAAATCCGTATGTATAAATAGGACTTATTTTACCTTAACTCTCTAGAGTCAGACACATCTATTTGTTGTCTCTGTAGTTTATTTGTATGGATGAATGGGAAAGGTCACAGATGCTAAGTATGTTGTGAAAGGTAGCAAATGTAGTTTTTCAAATAAATCATATACCATTTTCTCTATGTCTCTCTAATCATTATATTTGTCTTGTGCTAATTTAAATAGTTTGATACTGCCAAGTATTTATGTAAGAAAACAGTAATTTGTCAGATGACCTTTAAGGAAATTATTTATATAGTAAATATACTGCTAAATTACATTTGTCCAACAATAAGGAGATTAACGAATGTCAGAAACTAGCAACAGAAATGCCAGACACAAGGGCATGCATCCTTTTAAAATCTATTCTATCCTCACAACAACATTTGTACAATTGGTCCAAATAATTAAAAGCATTTCATAAATCTTGAATTAACTTTCCACCTAATCAATATGGTTCAACAAAGTTTAGGATTTTCACTGCAAAATCTATTCCATAGCAAGAGACATATTATAAGAATATCATTAACAGTTTGAATTACATTCCTGTATGTTAGGGATGTAGGACAAATGCATTTTGCATATTTACTTGTGTAAGATGAAATGTCTAAATGACTAAGTTATGTGAAATTTATACAGTTTATTGATTAGATACAATGCTCATAAAACTTTTTTTTTCCGAAACAATGAAAATTTAATTGGCTTGGTGAACTAAATGATTTTCAGCTACACACGTGGTAAATTACTAGTAATATTCACAAAGATGAATATCAAACTGTTAAATCTAAACCGTACAACCTTATTTCTTTGAAGGACCCTTTCTGATTGTGCTCTGGGTAGGGACTGAGCATTCAGGGAGTAGGTTAGTGAGGGCCAAAGGGCAGTAGTGAGACAGCCTGATGAAGTATGTATGAGGACACAACAGAGGAAAGGAAGCTTAAATAGTAAAGGAGAAAGGTCTCTGCAATGGCTAATGGTACTTTGCTAGTGTTCATCCACAGGACAGGTATTCTAGAGGTTTATGGCAGAGAGAATGCTGTGAGATTAAGGGGCAGATTTATTATGTGGTGTAAGAAATGGTGGGATAATTCATCCCACAACACCAAGGCGTCGCCATGTAAAAAACTGTGTAATATTTCCCATGTTTTTTCTTAGAGTGACTTCCACAGGAACTTACTTTTAAAGGTCTGAAGTAATTTAAAATAATGGAGGCAAAACTGGCATTTGTATGATGTAAAATAAAACACACCTTGATAATTTGATTATAAAATTCTAGAATAGATTCATGAAGAATTATGCCACAGTCAAAATTTTACTGGGTGCAACAAAAATCAATCATTCCTGTTCATTTGTTTTAACCAACTGGACTTGCTGAGTTATCTCCAAGATTTCTATAGGTATATGACTTATTATGTGGATAAGCACTCTTTACACAATTATTAGTGTAAAATATTTTATAACGTTTGATAAATAGGCCCTTTTAACTATTATTTACTACAAGCAAGTTTTCTTTATAGCAAGGGACAGCTTAGAAATTTGTTTGCAGGGCCTCCAGGCGCTTTTCCTCAGACATACACAAAAATTAATTTAAGCAAAAATTAATTATTAAGCTTTCTAATTTTCCTATTTTTTCTGTAACTAAATCCATATGATGTTAAACAATAATAGTGCTGTCTTTTTGTTATACAATTTTATGGATTATCTAAAGACATTTTTTCCAAATGAAATTTAGCCCTTAGTCTGGTTTAGTACAAGTTATGCAGAAAAGCAATTTACATTAAAAATAACATTTTATTTATATAATGTAACAAACTTGTGATAAAACAATTTCATCAGAACTTCTATATCTTTGTACTGCAGCCCAATGAAATGGAACACGGAGATAAATAAGGTAGACCAATAGTACTAAGCAAGCATCATGAACAAGAATGGAGTTGGAAAACAAATTCTAAGAGTCTCCTGGAATGCAATTCATTTTTGCCATGAGCCACAATGACTTATTTCTTAATTTACTCTTATAAATACTCATTATCTGCTTCTGAAAATCACCTGCAGGCTTCAATTAGAAAATAGAAATGTGAGAAAGAGAACTCAAACCAATGGCCCAGACCTAATAGTATAGCAATGGGCACTGGTAAAAAGATAAGTCCTTGAAAAACACAAATACTCTTATCCCCTATTGCAGCTAAATGTTTTACCATCTATTAGCAATTTTGACTAATCACTTTTCTTCTCTTCCATCTCGTTATATCTTTCTTTCTGAAATTGGTAATCTAGGATAGTTTTGGTAAAGTTCGAGGACACACTGAAGACATAAGCAAAAGTAGTACAATGACCATCTTTTGCTATATATTACCAAAGTAGATACATCAATATCCAGTAATAAATATACACATACATTCATATTTCAACATCAATAAATATCAATGTATTTCACTTTACTTTTGTAACTTTTGCTTCCTCATTGCCATTTCTTTATTCCATTCAGCACACCCATTTATAGATAGCTTACATTTTCTCTAAAGAAAACATTTTCCAGTAGTTAGTGGTTTTCATATACTGTAACTATTACTTTGCTGTTGATACAGGTATGGGCTTCCATTATCCAGAAAGCTCCAAATTACTGGGAAGCCACCTGTCATAGACAGCATTTTAGTTGAATAATTCAGATTTTTTAAAGTTTTTTCTTTTTCTCTGTTTTTTTTTAATAAAACAGTTTTTTGTACTTCTTCCCATCTAAGAAATAATTCATCTTTATTGGATTTGCAAAACAATTGCAAAACTCTTGGGTTTATTTTCTGACTCTAAGCACAAGAACACATGGGGAGATTAGTTGCCCACAACAAATATCCTTTTTAGTGATCAAGTAATCTGTGGTACAGAGTAATCTGTGGTCTGTGGCCAGTGGTAAAACGTGGAGATTTGTTGCAGGTGACTAATCTCCTCAAAATTCTAATTTGTGTAATTTTAGAGAAAAGCTTGAAAAGCTTAATAAAATTGTGAAAAAATACCTTGACTTTGTATTCTACTCTCATTGACTTTTACTATTTATACTTAAATAACAAAAATGCATAATTCATTTTTTCGCACAAAAAAAATCAAATCACTTTAAAAAATATAATTTAAACACTAACAAATGAGCCCCTAGGTGTCCAATGACATCGAGTAGAAAACACATATACACCCAATCTCTACAATACATCCTAATTAAAACTGCATTATATATCATATGATTTATACATAGCAATAACAGCATCCAATTATTAATCAACTCCCCAGGATCCCCAGACAATATAACTAAAATAGGTGATGCTGCTAGGCAAGTGAAATATGAGGTTTTCTTGTTAATTCTTCAGCATCCTAGCCAGACGAGTGTGACTCTAGCAGCTAGCAGCAATCTTTCTTATTGTTGTCTTTTGGGGGATTTTTTTTTAAACTTAGCTTCCAGCCTTTTGTCATCAGGTTCACAATGTCCTAGTTCTACCAACTGAAAGTAGAGAAAGAGGACAATAATATACAGTTTATTACTCATACAAAAGGACTTCTCTCTCTTAGACCATTTTCTATATTTTATTTGGGCTAAACACAAGCATGATTTAGGTGGACAAAAATCTTAAACAGCCAATCAAGACAACACAGCAACTAATGATGGTTTACACAAAACCATTTATAATTTAAAGAACAATACAATAATCTGAGGAGACTTTCAATTCTAGCAAAACTGAAAATTAGAATGTATTTTTCCCTCTCTATATTAACATTACAGACTAGTTTCAACACTCTGATATTATGTTGACATTGTGATTAAAGCAACAAAACTATAAACTGCTAACACTGCTTGGTTACAATCTCAGTTAATTACACCAATTTATATTGTAAGGTATTGTCTGTGCTCTCGATTGTTAAAAACAAAAGAATATATTGTCAGCTAACAGGTTGACATAAAGTGACAGAATACTTTTTACATAAACCATCTCATTAAATTTTAGGACTCCATTATTCTTAGTCCTCATTATTATTATTCCAGATCGCTGTTGAGTCATACAGGGAAGCTAGAAGACAGTCATCATTTTGATGTGAACTGCATTAGTCATACTTTTTCTAGGAACTGAAAGAATATTTTTGCAGTCTTCCCTACCAAAGGAGAATCAACAGCAATGTCAACACCAATACATTATTCAATAACGCAATTACCACCTAAAATAAAACAGCAGCATGAGAAAAAGAAAATTTCAGCTTGTCAAGAAAGAATCTTGCAGTTTTTTTAGGAATCCAGGTTACAAATAATATATATGTATAAAACTATGACAACTGCCAATACAAGTTGGTAGTGAATTTACAATGAACGAAACATAAACTGAAGCAATATGCAAAGGTGTAACATAACTAATGCTGAAATTGGTTAATGAGGTCTCAGTTGACACAAAATTATCAAGAATGTGGTTTTGTAAACAGAACCAAAGTTATTCTATCAAATGACTGATGGATAGTAAGGGTTTGGAGCTATTTGCAAATGGTAATTTTACAATATAAAAAAAGTTTTACATCAATGTAGTATAAATAAAATCAATATTCCTATTATTCATCCTTACAAAATCTTGGAATTAAAAAAATGCTTTTTGCAATGTATTTTATAATCAATTATAAATTCATATGAATGCAACAGGTGGCATCTTTTGTTCTGTTCTTATGGACCCTAACTAACATATACCTAATGAAATTCTACAATGAAAAGCTAAATAAATGTAAATTAAACATCAAATATAAAAATGAAAATCAATTGCAAATTGTCTATACAGATATGGGATCCATTATCCGGGAAACTGATTATCCAGAAAGCTCCAAATTAGGGGAAGGCCATCTGTCATACACTCGATCAAATAATGTAATCAAATAATAAAAATTTCTTCAAATTATTTCCTTTTTTCTCTGTAATAATAAAATAATACCATGTACTCGATCCCAACTACGATATAATTAATACATATTGTATGCAGAAATATCCTGTTGTGTTTAACTACTATTTAACTTCTACCTTTTCAGACTGACTACCCCCATGGCTACACAGCAGCTTGTTTATATAAACATGTATACATATATATATACACACACACACACACACACACACATATATATATATATATATATACAAATGTTCTGAAAGTAACTGCACTCCTTCCTTGTTAGTCAGAGGTGGGTGCTTGGTCATCCTTGATAAGGGTCGAAACGTTGGACACATGAGTGATTTGATTGAAAATTTGGCGTGCTGGTCCACTTTGAAGATTATATATATATATATATATATATATATATATATATATATATATATATATATATATATATATATATATATATATATATATATATATACTGTAGTATATACATATATAAATAGTCTTTCTAAAGAAAACACACCAGTTTTACCAGTGCAGGGCATCATTAAATTATATTTTCAAAACGTAAAGGTAGCACCTTCAGATACCTTCGCCGGACCACAATGGAATATTCCACCAAACTTCATAAAAAATTAAGTGTTGCTTTCCACTGCATAATTTTAATAGTGTAGTTAATTTAGTAGTAAACTACTTAGGTATGCCCTAAATATTTGATTTTAATCCATTTATACCATTTAGATTTTTTTGTTCCAAAAAGGTGAATCAGTTTATGAGGAGATGAATGGTAACAATGAGCAATATAAAAATATACTTTATGAATAGCAATGCCAAATTTATCCACAGTTTAAAGAGTTGGGGATGAAATTATTGCAAAAAGGTATATTCAAATCAATTAAAATGCATTGATTGGTTTGTTTGCTATTTTAATTAATGCTGTAATCATCCATAGCTCCTTGCACCCCACTAGTTATTTGCTTATATCATAGCATTTGGCAGACCACTTTTGCCACACTTTTCATGGTCTCCAACCAATTGCAGGCATGTATCTTCACAGAGCACATACAGATAAGGAGATGCTTATTATCCCAAGACATCACCATCAATACCTGGAATAACAATAAGAAGAGGTGTTATGAAAGGACAGGGTGTGGTTGGCTTGTTCATTGCAAAGATGTCTTCATAAAATTATGGACAGTAGCTCTATGATATAGGTAGCTGTGCCAAGCAAAACAGATCAGGACACATATTGTGGAGACTTTAATTTATAGAAAAAATGTTGACTTACAGTGAATTACAGGAATTGTCAGTGTTTACAGGTTCTATTAGTATCATAATTCTTGTTATATACCATTTATTTCTAGCTATAAAATGTATTACTGTCGATCTGACTGTAAATATACATTACAATAATCCCAACAGGGAAAGAACACACACTTTTGTCAATGCAGACAATTTTCTGTATAAAATGGTTACATACACTGTCATCACCTTGGGAAATATTTTATGTGAAACTATACAAAACCAGTCATTTCCGTGACCTTCATGCTGTTTGCAACAGACATGGATTGCTAATTCAACAGACAGAACAGATCCTCAGGATGGGGTCATTCTACATGACAGAAGTTCTATTCTTGTGCAGCTGCTATTCACCATTACATGATAGAAATTTTAGAAGATGACAGATAAGGAAGAGACAGTTTGACTCATTCCTTAATAATAGAAGGTAAATTGCTCCATGTTGACACTAACGAAACAATCTCTTTTCAAAAAGTCACACAAGCAGAAGAGTTCTGTTACTTTTCTATTTTATATATAGCATATTGGATATGATAGCATGGCTAAAGCATATATTAATTCTTCCCTTTGTAAAATAAGAGATGATTCATTAAATATCATGAGCCAATTTATAGTTATAAAATAGCCTTCATGGAACCGACTAAACTGGCTGGTAGAAAAATCATACCAAACTGTTTATACCATATGCAGAATTCAGGTGGAATAGACAATGCTTTTTAACATGTTTGCTATATGAATATACCACTACTCTGTTTATAGGAATCACTGATTTTAGATGGTAACTATTGTGAGTACAGGTATTGGATCCGTTACCTGGAAACCAATTATCCAGAAAGCTCTGAATCATGGGAAGGCTGTTTCCAATAGAGTCCATTTTATAATAATTAAAATTTTGAAAAATAATTTTCTTTATCTCCATCATAAAAAAAACAGTACCTTGTACTGTACCAACTAAGATATAATGATTCCTTACTGGAGGCAAGGTAAGCTGACTGGGTTTACTTAAAGTATAAATGACTTTGTAGCAGACGTAAGGAATGGAGATCCAAAATACAGAAAGATCTGTTATCCAGAAAACTCCAGGTCCTGAGCCTTCTGCATAACAAGACCGATACCCAGGGTTGGACTGAACTGGCTAGACACTGGGAAAAAACCTGGTGGGTTCTGGGTCTCTTGGACTCAACCAAGCCCAGATCCGCTCCCTGCACTACCCTTCTCCTTACCTTCCTCCCTGACCCTGGTTTCTACCCTGGCCCTTGCTGCCGCCACACACAAAAAGGTAAGCGTGGAGGGGGATTCTGGCTGGAATGGGGTGGTGGGAGGCGGGTTGTGGCTGGCGGAGCCAGAGGGGGCTTTGCAGCTGGGTGGACCAGAGGATGGTGTGGGGGCCCCTGAGGCTCTGCCACAATAAAAAAGAAAAGATTGCTAATCAAAAATAGATAAGGAATTCCAGTAGTTCAATATCAGTTTTTGAGTTTCATCACATAACATAACACACCAAACCAAAATGTAACCTGATTAATAAGCACATTTTTTGTTATACTATTGCTACATAAAGGTAAATTATATACATTACATAGTTAGTTAGTTACATTGGGTCCATCAAGTTCAACCCCCTCCAAATGAAAACCCAGCATTCATACACACTCCTACATACCTTCACATAAATTATATATACCCATATCTATACTGACTATAGTTTAATATCACAATAGCCTTTGATATTACTGTATGTCTGTCAAAGAAATCATCCAAGCCACTCTTAAAAGCACTAACAGAGTCAGCCATCACAACATCACCCGGCAGTGCATTCCACAACCTCATTGTTCTCACTGTGAAGAACCACCTACGTTGCTTCAAATGAAGGGGTGGCCTTTGGTGTGGTGATCCTCTTTATGGGTAAAAAGCTCTCCTGCTATTTGTCTATAATGTCCTCTAATGTACTTGTATTAGTACAGAATTAAAAAGTGTGCGTATCTCCGGTTCAAATTTATCTTACACCTCAGGAATACGTATAATGTAAATGTTAACCTGTTTTTTTCAAATTAACTAAACATACAAAAAAACGAAGGCTTTTCCACTAAAGTTTTCATAATTCAAGCAATTAATCTTATTAAAGCAAACCAGTAGTGATGGACGAATAAATTCACCAGTCACAATTACTGCATTTGCCGCAGGCGAATAAATTTGCGAATTTCCTGCGAATGTCAAAAAATTTTGGACTTGCGTCCAAAAAGTAGATTGCGTCAAAATCGTACCACGTCAACACTATTTGGATGCCCATTGACTTTAACTCCAGCATCAAAATTGATGCGAGCGACTTTTTGGATGCCTGTCCAAAATTGGACAATTTTCAAAATTTTTTCATAAATTTTTCGCCATTTCATGAATTTCGCAAATTTCTCTGGAAATTCGCACATTTTTTGGCTAAGCAAAATGGGAGGAATTCACCCATCACTACAAACCATTAATCCACAGCAACAGAAAGAAATGACTTGATTAGTATCTTAACTATTAATTACCTTCTGTTTAATCTACTGGAACTGTGATAGCATTTGGTACTAAACAAATTCAATGTGTCTTTGGTGTAACTGTGCACACAATACTAAGTTTATGGAGTTTTAGTGATTTTATCCCATCATTGTCAAATGATTTTTAGTCATAGTTGTTAGCATGCCTTTTAATCCTATTATGGTCTTAGATTTAGCTTGTTCATTTATATTTAAATCTCTGCAGATTCTCCCTACAGATCTGCTGACATTTCTCACAAAGAACAAAGGCCCTATCAAGCACTATCCCTTACACCAGAAGCCTCACCCTTTCTGAAATGCAGAGCCTTCAGAGAAAAGCTCATAATGCCTTCTTAAAGAAAAACAGCATCTGCTACAAGTTCTGCTCATCAACATTTTACCTTACCAAGGACTGTAATGTCAGCAGGGTCAGACTGGGGGGGGCCTTGGGCCCACCAGTACTACTGTCCAGCGCCCCCCTCCAACCCCCCGCCCACCTACTGTGATGTGCCGAGCATGCATGCACGGTGCCTAAAGAGAATTTTATTTTTGTAGATCTGGAGAGGGGTCTGGCCCGGAGGGGGCCCATTAAGGGTCAGGGCTCACCAGGTTTTTTCCCGGTGTCCGACCAACCAGTCCGACACTGAATGTCAGTGTAAAATGAACAGAATGTGACACCACACATCATAACACAGCTTTACACCTGGGCCAGCCTCATGGACTGTATCTTATGCCAAGGGTGATAGCGAGCATGGGAGGAAGGTGACACTACTATAACAACACCATAGGTCACTTCACAATGCACAAAAGTCTGCAACGGAGCCATGGGAGGCAGATCCTGCTCCAAAATTTGATTTGTCAGAGTTTACCTGGCAGGCCAAAGGGATAAAGTCATTAAGCTTTATGCAGTCATGGATGATCAAAGAAACAGATCTCTAGCTTGTCCAACGTTCTTTGATGTATTCAATATCCAGGGCCCAAGCACTCCTCACTCCCTAAAAACTTGTGCATGAGTTATTGAGACAACAGTGAGAAAACATCAAGTGGAATCCATAGATAGGACAAATACGCTTGCCCTTGCCAACTGTGATTGAATGCAATTGGGTTCCTGATAATAGATTCTAAATTGCTACACCAGATGTGGCTAAGCACCATGAGCACTTAAAGAACAACTAAATAAGTAGCTAGAAATTATGCACATTATGTTTTGGGCTTCTGTACCAGCCCAATGCAAACACAGCCCTTTAGCAATAAAGATCTGTGTCTCCAGAGATGACCCTAAAGTTCCCCATCTTCTTTCCTGCTGATTTACTGCACATGCTCTGTGCTGCTGTCAGTGACTGAGCTTAGGGACCAACTCACAATATACTGTTGTCACAATATAAGACTTATTAGTAATTAATACAGATAATTGCTACATGGCAGCTCAGAAATCAGCACAATATGCATTACAATTTAATAATCAGTCCTGTTGCATCTTCTTATATTACAAACAAACCTCATTTTCTGCTTGATCATTTGCAACAACCCCTAAGCTTAGCTTCCCAACAGCTGCTTAGAGCCCACTCAGCATGTGAGTGTTGCAGACACTTTCCAAGATGGTGACCGCCTGTGACAATTTGAAGTCCTGGATCATTGCTGCTATTAGGAAGCTGAAACTTTAGGCTGGTGCAATATGTTCAGTATGTGAAATATGGCAATTTTAACCATATTAATTTTTTGGGTTTAGTTCTCCTTTAAAATGTATAATGCACTTAATCCCAGAACTCAAACCCAAGGCTCAGATAACATTTCTTCTTGGAAGGGATATCAAATGAGTTCACAAAGCAAGGGACCAGATAAATGGCCCTCACAGTGCACCTTATGCACAGAAGCGAGACCTTGGATAGGTCATTATAGGTGATATTTGCCTGGGAGATGTACGCAGACCAACCAGCATCAACACTTATGCTAACACACTAGAGAATGGTCATCCTTATCTCTTTGAATCATGTCCAAATCATCACAAAGACATTACCTTCCTAATAACAGAAAAGAAGCACTGAAACATTTCACTTTCCTCACACCCACTCTCTAAATCCAGAGATCTTTATCCAGAGATGAGAGAGCATTTACATTCATGAGAAAGATATTTAAGAATGGTTATGCAGAAATGGCTCCCAGCATTAAAAAGACAGAGGAATGTTGATACTTACCAATCTTGGTGTATACCACCCAAAGAAGCCAGGCCTGGTGTTTGACTCCAATTCCAAATATGATGGAGTTTCTCTAAATTATGTACTTTTAACAGGTCCAGACCTTAACAACAAATCTTGGGAGTACTCATATGATTCTGCATAGCACCAACTGCTTTCATATTAGACATCCAGTAAATGTTCCATAGCTTTCTTGTGAGAGAAGACCATAGGAACTTAGGAACATAGGAGATTCTTAGAATACCACATGAAAGTTTATATGTTTGTAAACAGTCCTCTCCCTGCATATTTGTGCTCAGATTATCTGCCCAGGAAGGGGAAACAGATCATGGCCGAGATGTCAGACTTATTATTGAGAGAATCTTAAACTGATGCTGACACTAAAAAACTATTTTGTAAAATATTAATGTACATTAAAAGTTACCTATAGGTCATGTTGATCTTTTTTGTTGTTGTGGTGTTTGTTTTTGTAAGTTCTTGTTAGTTGAAGTTTCTAAACTTGACTGTTTTGTCAACCTGACTGTCCCATATCAGCCTGTCAGTTAAAGGAACATGGGGCATCAGAACACTGTGTTTCAGTCAAGTTAGTAAATATAGATTGATTTGAGGTACTATTACAACTTGCAGGACAGATGCAATTATTTAACTGCCCAAGATGTTGCAATGTAATACATTTTTTTACTTTGCAATGTAACACTCAAAATATATAGTCCAAATTCACAGGGTTTTACAAAACTAGTCAAGAGGTTACACAGACTCATGGCAATGAAAATCCATGCCTTTGAATCTTTCCTAAGCGTTGTACTTATCTAGCCATATTTCTCCCTTCTGTGTGCCAAAAGTTTCATGCATACTCAATGTATCCTGAATTGCAAAAGAGAAAGCATCCAAAGTAAGGTTGCCTCTGTTATACAAAGATGAAGCAGTAATCAATATATTTAACAGGATGCAAAATTGTGCAGAGTGACAATATTCCCTATAGTGGGTGTTACACTTTGTGAAATATACTGTACTGCGTGATTAAAAATCTGCTTAGTCTGTGTGTCTGTTTAACCCAAAGGTTGGATATTGATCCATGTTTAATCCAGTACTATCCATTATATGTTAGTAAAAACAATATAAATATACTGCAGTTCATTTACTTAAAAGCAAAAACATTGGTGATCACTAATCAGATCTGAATTTCGCGCGAAATTCGCGAAACAGCGAAAAATTCACGAAACGGCGCCGGCGCCCGTTTTTGACGCCGGAGCCCGTTTTTCCGACGCCGAATTTTCGCGAATTTATTCGCTGGCGGCGAATCGCGCAAATTCGCCGCGAATTCGCGCCTGGCGAATAAATTCGCCCATCACTACTCCATACTACACAATTATGATTGCAGCAATATAAACAGCCATCCCTTATGAGGATAATATGGTTATGACCAACTCTTTTAACTGGCTATACAGCACATAAAAATGTTATATAGTAGGTTGGCAATAAATGTATCAGATCTCAGTAGTAACTTTTTTCTTTGTGTCAGGCAACAAGACTTATGTGGTCATCCTTTTGCATAGTAGTATTTAAAGAGCTGATTAGACACACTTCATCCTTTCAAAACCAAACAGCCATTACTTAAATCACCAAAAGAAAAATAATCTACAGGATAGAAATGATTTTTATTAATTTGTGTCCTGTCTCCTTATTTTTAGGTGTTTGGTTCAGCTGAAAGATTCTTTATTAAAGCTTTATCTTATCTAAAAATAGTTTGCAAGATAATTTGTTTGCAAATAGATACACAAAAATTATACTGACCCTAATTTTTATTAACCATAGTTGTGTAGACAAGCCACCTCTGAAGCAAGCGTTCCATATCCTCCACATGTTCAGTGCAAGACCTCAGAACTGCAAGGGAAAGTATGTGAACCACATGCCATAGAGGGCAGCAGTGGTCAGGATCCACAAAGGGGCTACACCAACATAGCAACCCAGTGATCCCACTACTACAGAACAAGCTATGCATAGCACTGTCATCGATGTATGTCGAGGACAAGCCTTTAGCGAACTTCCATGACATAGAATTGTGAGCCAGGAAGCTACTGAGGAGGAGAGTAATTCTGTGCAGAATAGAAGTGAACTTATGCTACAGACACTAGACCTTGGTATGGGGCTCTGCAAAAGAGCCCATCCTTCCACAGAACAAATTAGACGTTGAAGAAAGTGGATTTTATACTTACTTTTTTCTGTATATTCTTTATTTTCAGTTTTTGAAATAAACAAAAAATAAACAAGGGAGATACAGAAAACAGAAGGGGAGGGTACCAATTTATGTTTTCTGTTTTCTGCTATGTTGATGAGATTTAGACAGCATGTAGATATTATAATGGTATCAAATGGTGGCTGGTATGATGAGCATTTTCGTCAGCAAATGTTATCCCAGCCAACCATGTGATGCGACCATAGCCACAGTGATGCGATCATAGCCACAGATCCAAAAGGACAAAATATAATTAGCCTACAAAAAGTAATAAAAGATAATGTGAACATAAATACATTTCAAATAGTAAAGCTAAAAATAAAGAAAAGAGTAAAGAGACAGACAAGAACAATTAAGTTATATTTATACAAAATAAGAGATGTCGAATCTGGTATTTAGACCCTGGGGGCTACGTGTGAGCATTTGTCAGCCATAGAGAAACACGATAGCAAATCCCCCATTGGTAGACATTTCAGCACATGCAGCAATCTTGGTACGTCGGATTTGGGGGTAAAAATTATTGAAAGAATATGTGCCCCCTGAGAGGGGGGAAATTACTGCGTATATTAAATACCCGTGAGGCATATTGGATATTGACCCTTAACACCCGTAGCCCCCAGGGTCTAAATACCAGAATCGACATCTGCCCTTTTGTATCTGTGGCTATGTAACTGCAATTTATGAATACACCAACAATTGTTCTGGGCTATATATATTGCCATTCCCCTAGAGTTCTCTTATGCTTATGATTAAGGGCACTTCTGCCCAAAACGCATCAAGCAGTATGTGAAGCGTGCCTTTCTTTTAAATTATGGACGAATAAAGATTTACGATGTTTTAAAATTGGAGTGAGGAACCGCTTCTTCTTATCTTATGGTTTGGAACAATTGGTCCACAAAAGGGACACCCTTTCCAGACAATACCACAGGTTCCTGGCAGGGATTCTTTATTTAATACAATGAGGGCCAATGCAAATGGGGGGGCATGTACATTCCACCACAAATGCTCTAGTTGTGGATGTACCCACCCTCAAACCAGATGCTTTAAAAAAAGGCATGTTGAAAGAGTGACAGGTAACCACAGCAATCGCATTTTCCCTGTGGGGACAGGGACTACAAAACAAAATAGTCTGTGTCTGATAATACAGGCATAGTCTATGACATGGAAAATATTACTTAAATATTATGGTTTTTGAGAAAATTTATATTCATATTCATGGTGTATTCATATGTCTTGAGATATACTGATTACCAGTTAAAGGTCGACTGGTAGATTTTAATCTACCCTTTGGACACCCCTGGTCTTTGACATAAATTCCCTCTGCTCCTCTCCTCTCTTTTAAATTGGCATTCTTTGTGGCTGATTTCACCTAGCACGTCCAGACCTGGGGGTCTTCAATGAAAGAATATGCCTGTAGTTATCATGCAGAGCACTTTCTTAATTACAGTTCGCAGATCCAAAAAACAACAGATATGGAAACAGTGTTATCTTACTGTTATGTGCAGTTGGTGGCCATTGCTGTCCAGTACAAAATATAACATTTCTACCTGCTGCTCCTTCCAAGGACTAGGTTTGCTCTCCCCTTCCATGGGGATGGTTGTCCATTAACCCATTTTCAATAAATGTTTCAAATATTCAGAAAAAGTTTAAGTGAACTCATCTTCAATCCACGAGACTTCAGAACCCATTCATTTTGCATTGTGGTGGCCACCGAGGCAGGCTGATGATGTATGGAGGAAGGTACAGTAAGATAATCGGTCGTTGGGAATCCAATGCATTTAAATGTGCAGCCAGCTATTTTGTAATTGCATGCTAATAGGTGTATTTCAATTGTGTTTCTTGTTATCTGATTGCCTTTTGTGTTTTCAGGTCTCAGGAGAAGACTAAACTGGTTAGGGTTGTGGGCAGCCAATGGCATAATTTTATCTAATGAGGGCATGGGTGTGTGCAATTTGGGCTTTCAGGACTGGTTTGAAAGGGCACTCCTGGAGCTTGATGGGGGTTTAAGACAGTTTAAGGGGTCAATCAACCATCCATTGCATTGGAATGCTTGTGAGGTGTTGGGATGGTCATTGCAGGAAGTAAGTAGGAACTGGTAGCTCTTTGGGCATAGAACCCTGGAACAGAAAAGGGTATAGGCTGTCCTGCTATCACACTCCCACCTTTAAAAGTAGTGCATAAAAGTGGCTGGCATGGTAGGTGGCCACAATAATGGGTTCAGCATTCCTTGTTTGTACTTTGTGACATGTGACTTATAAAAGGAGCTTCTGCCTATCAAGACAGCAGGATTTTGGTTTTAACATACTGATTTGTCTTATATTTATTTCAGACAGATAAATATCATATCAAAATTAGTGAATTCAAGTTTTAAAAAAACAATGTATACTTTACTTTAATCTGATCCGTGCCCTAGTCATTGTTTTATTTTTAATCCATACATTTACAGCTTTTTCAACTCTGACTTCTCAATAGTGAGCATCAGCATCACCTAATCCAGCACATTAAAATGAGATCACTATTGCAGCATAGAGAATACAGGTTAGCTTCTTCATTGCATTCAGGTAAGAGAGACAAAATAAAGTGTTTTAATGCAATGTGTTAAAATGGATCAAACACATTTCAGAAAAAAACACCAAACCCTCAGTGAATGTTATCAAATTAAACGCACTATGCACACCTTTCATCTTTAATATACTCTATCTTCAGAATAGAAGACCTAGCAGATATGAGACAATATTTCCTTCGCAGAAATTTGCTTTAATCTAGCAAATGAAACTGAAATTGTAAAGATATATAATTACATTATTTCTAGCAGGCATGCTGGAAGATTTTCTACAGAAACAACTGATGTATGCATTCTCCTGAACAGATGGAAAAATATTAGTAAATGTATTGAGACCTACTTAACATAACCAGACTAATGAACTGTCATAGTGCTTAAGTAGAGTGATTAATATATACTGGTGCTTTGCATTATTCACTTAAATATATTAAAGTCTTTATGTAGTAGAAAACATTGCAAATTTTGATTGTGCTAGAGCATTTACACACAAATGCTTAATGTAAAATGTGTTAGAGCCCCAGTCAAGGGGGTGGATGGATTGAAACCAAAATATAAATATTGTGTATTTAGTGATTAAGTCAGTTGGCTAATTCAAGATTTTGTTGCCTGGCTGTGGTTGTGAATTAAGACATGGCAATGGAAATATGCCTCTTGTGTTTAGGAGTAATCCTCTGTTACTAGTTTACACAAAAAATATTCAAATGTATGCCTGCATCATTATGAATTCAATGCTTGCATAATACTGTTTAGTTATTGACTCTACACTAGGAGCAAATAATCAAATTATCTACCTCAGAATAGCTTCAAATTCCTTTATGTGCCCAGTTTAGCTAACACCTAACTGAATAGATCAGTGGAACTACCATTGATGGTATTTAGTTTTTGTACAATGTAAGTATGAAACAATACCCACGTACCAGACAAGCAGGTGGAGGATTAGCAGCTGCTTTGTCTCTTGACCCTGATCCCCAGAACAAACACCAATCCTGGGTACAACTCAGTCTCCCCTACTCCCTAACTGGCTTGGCACACACAAATCAGCTCTTAAACTTTCCCATCTGAAATCTCCTGATATTTTTAGTGCAAAAGCTCATGATGACACCACTGGAGTTACCAGGTTGGGATTTTTTTCTAAAGACACTAGTCAGCAGTACCCCTTGCCCCTCCCCCAGACAAGCTCAAATAGACACATTGGTCATTTAGAAGATTTTTTCTTTAAATTGGCTTTACATTTTTTAGGCAAACAGGTTTGGGGAGGCTTAGCCTCCCAAGCCTTAATGAAAATCCGCGTATGACCTTCCAAACATTTTTTTAGTTCAGATTGCTCACACGAAAAATACTTCTTTCCATCTTTTATTTTTTTAAATTTTTCCAAGATTGAAGTTTAAAGTTTAATGTTCCTGTCTCTGGTGTTTCAGTTTGGCAGCTCAGTAGTTCAGGTGCAGTTTCTGAACTGTTACAATTTGCTACATTAATTGATACATTTCTCAGTAGTATTAATGGAATATTGAAACTATTGTATCAATTATAACAGCTCAGGGATTCTACTCAACAGGACCAAAGATAAGAAATGTATCAAATAGATGCATCAATTTAAAACAGTTTACAGGGTAGGTGACCCCCTCCCAGAGTTGCTTCAGAAAGTAAGAAAGTGAAAGATGAAACTTTTAACATTATAAAAACGGTCACAATTAGAAAATAAGAAAAAAAGAAAATAATTGGAAAAAGTATTTTCTAGTAAATAATCTGACATCAACGGAACTGAAAAAAGGTGTTTGAAGGTGACCAACCCTTTTAATGTGTCATGGGAAATGAAGGCAGATTTTGAAGGGTCAAACAAGATGTGACAAAAGTCAATATATTTTTAGGATCATATGGAGATACTAGCCCTCAATCCATGGTAATGATAATAATTGTTGTCCCTAATATTGTATTTTGCTGATTTCAATTTGCAACAATTTTGCTTGAAACTGTGAACAAATATTGTGTGAACAGTGTGAATAATGTAACAACATGGAGTATTGATATATTGATAAATGTTATCCAATATTATAAGGTGTGTGCATGTGTATTTCTGGAAGGTAATGATATTTTGCTATTTTTCAACTAGCAAAAATTGAAATTGTGAAATAAAATTTCAGTCAGCTTTAGGGCTGATGTTATGGGATTTTAATAGTAGCAGCAAACAAATACTGTAATTCTGCCTGTCTGAGTGGTCTCACCAGGCCCGGGCCTAGGGCAGCAGAATAATAGGGGTGGCATGCCACCCAGCCACTTTTTGGGGAACATACCTCCACAGCACTCCAGGTGAAGGCACGCATGTGTGCTTGCACTGGAGTGGGGTATACAGGCTGAGCTAGGACCGTGCGGTCGAGCTCCAGGACTGTGCAGCCGGCTCCAGGACCGGGCGGCCTCAGGCCCTGGGTCCTACCCAAATTACTACCATTCATAGGAGCTCATCCATCAATGTTCAAATATGGATTTTTGCTAAAACTCTTACTTTAAACATTTATTAGACTAAAAAACTATCTTTGTACATTTGCCTGAATGGAAGAAAAATATGGTCAGCTTTTAGGTGCCAAGATTTTTCAGCACAAAGCCCCATGTGATTAGTAAACTCACACTTTGTTTCTCATGCTAAAAAGCAAGAGCAATCTTAAATAGACCCATTAAACTATTCGAGTTTTTATGAGTTTATAAACTCAATTTGTTCAAGGTATTCAAGTTTTTTCAACAATTCTATTCATTGGAGTTTTTTTATATTCATATTTTTTTCATAAATGACTTACCATTCATATTTTTTTTAATTGTGAGTTTATTCAAAGTAGAAAACACATCTACAATTACACAAATTCGTTTTTTTTTTGTTTTTTTTATAAATAAGGCCCCTAGTGACATAAGGTTATCTAAAAGGGCAGCCTGACAGCAAATAAACTGAAATGGTGTGGCCATTTATTGGCTACACTGTCTAATTGGAAAGAGGAAAAGCCACTGCACATATAAAACATTTCCGACCCAATGTAATGTACCCCCAGCACCTGTAAATTACCTGGTGCCTGTAGAGCTGCCTGAAGAAGACTGAAAAGAGAAAACACTGCAGCAGCTCTTATTTGCAAATGTGAAAATTAGTTTTAATTGATCAACTGACCAATTAAAACAAATTTTCACATTTGCAAATAAGAGGTGCTGCAGTTTTTTCTCTATCTGCTGTATATTTGGCCCATGGCAAGGCTCTGTACACTGCTCTGCACTCTGACCGAAAGTGACTTTTGTGAGCACACACATCTGTATACTTGAAGAAGACTGAAAAAACATGGCCACTAAGGGGCAGAAGACAGAGCATGCTGGTGTCAGATTATATAGAAGATCGCTGTCATTGCCTGATTTCCAGAGGGCTCATTTGTGAGGTCTAAGTTTGTGAATATATAAATACAGCATAATTATGTATAATTCTGTATTTGATCTTGCATTTACAACTAGTTCCAAAACATAAAAATAAAGTTCTGCATAATGTAATACATTACATTATGCAGTTTCCTATATACATTAAACAATTGCATGATTTTGAATTCATTCCCTGCCTAGATGTACCAAACAATGCAGTTGTTGAGAAGAAAAAGAATGTCCATGAAATGCATGGACTCAATTAGCTATCTAGCATATACACAAACAAATTCTTACGGGAAATAATACATGAAAAACATAGAACATATTACAAAGGGCTTCACTTTGTTAGCTGTAGAAAATATGTATATATATTTAATACCATAAAAAATGAATGAACTTATCATAACTAATTAAAGCACTGTGCATTGCAATTTGTATGCTAATTCCCAGACATATGTCCTAGAGGGTTTTTGGATGACTGAATAGACAAACATAGAAGTGATGTTTTAGTTTCGTTGTGTTCTGGGGCATTTTATTGAACAGTATGGCAAATAAGGGGCAGAAAAAACTCAAATCGAGTTTAGTCAAATTTGATTCGAGTTTTTGAGTCGGTAAATTCTGTCTGAGTTTTAGATATTTGATTTATATTATAAATAACCCCCCAGTAGAATTTCAAATATATTCTAATTGAATACAGTTCTAAAAACTCACATGAATTAGAAATCTGACCTTTAATAAATGTGCCTTTAAGTGTATTGTTATATTTTATAAAATCTGTGAATAATTTCTCATACATGAGTTACTTTGCTATAAAAATAATATAATTGTTGTAATTAGTGATGGGCAAATAAAATCGCCTGTCACAAATTTGCGGCGAATTTCCATTTCGCCACTGGCAAATAAATTTGTGAATCTCCAGTGAAAATTTGCCGCGCGCCCATTGACTTCAAAAGCGTCAAAATTGAGCAACTTTTCGGACGCGTGTCCAAAATTGGATGCATGCGTAAATTTTTGAGTTTCACCAAATTTTTCAGCAAAACAGGAGAAATTCCCCATGACTAGTTGTAATGAATAAATGCATTCATCCATATTTTAGGGGTATAGACATTTTAGGGCTCATTTACAAATGATGGAGCAGGGTGCAATGCTATTTTTTTTGCAATTTGAACTGTCCCATAGGTTATGGGGAAAATAAGGAATGGGGAGGAAATTAGAGCAGAATGGTGAAGAATATTTTGTGTTGGGGGTATAGCAGAAACTCAATATTTTAGTTGACCAGTTTCTTTATCTGGTTGTATACTTACAAATACTATATATAAACATTGGCTGATTGTACCTATTGTTGCATAAAATCACTCTTTATTGCTAAAAATTTCCCCCACTGATTCCTCCATGCTATGGAATGCTGTAATTTCATTGGTATACTGAGTGGCAAATCAGGCTTGTAGGCAAACAAACCCCATAAACAAGTGTTGCTGAGTATTTTTCTGACACTGTAAAACAACATAATGTCAACTTTAGATGGCAATGGCAAGGTTTGTGATTTCTGGGTAAATAGATAGAAGGTTGAAACCCAGCAACTTCACATGTTGCTGTATGTAGTTGCACTATATAGAATGCTGAATCTGCACATTGGTCAGATAGAGTGATGGGTCTGGGTGTGGGAGCTGTTCTCTCATATGTCAGAATGATGCCTGGGGCATCCAGAAGGTCACAGAAGACATATATAGATGCTTGATTGTTTGTGGACCCTGACATTAACAAATGCAAGAAAGGTCCTTTGAAATCTTCTGAAATATTACACACCTTGGCATGATTTTGGTGTGATCTGGGGAGGGTAGCACTGGTCTTTTTGAGAAAAACTAAATCACTTTCTAATTTAGAATTATTTGGTTAAAATGTAGTCTTTATGAGATGGCCTTTCTGTAATAATTTGGATAACAGGGATACCTGAACATGTTTTTATTAAAAAAAAATGTTTCTGCTTAAATTATCCATATTTTGGGCTGCTTTGCACACACTTGATTTTACACTATGACATTATAACATCTTCTTACATTGTGTGCTTGTTTTAGCAGAAATTACATTAGAGAGAAAACCGTTCTTGTATTGTGTGTTTTGATTTAAAGACACTTTAGTACTTTAGTAGTAAATGTTTAAGAGGCCAAACTATTGTCTTAGTACAAGACCCTTCACTGAATCACAAATTATTCTTCCATTGATTTATCTGTTCAAAAGTGGCTTGCTCAAAATGCCAGAAACTGTTTTCTACCAACATTTATCACTGAAAGAAACAATTAAAAGCTAACCCTGAAATACTGCCACTCAATGTAGCATTGTATAAACTAAAACTGTACACTTTACTGCCAGGACTTAACAGATAAATCATTTTTATGCCTTTACTTAGTTCCCTTAATTAGCTTTTTTTTTTTTTTTAAAAAAAGGGGAAAATAATAGTTTTACCTCTTTATAGATCCCTGGTAAGGCCTCACCTTGAGTATGCAGTGCAATTTTGGGCTCCAGTACTTTAGAAGGATATTAATGAGTTGTGAGAGTGCAGAGACATGCAACTGAACTGGTAAGAGGCATGGAGTATTATCCTATGTAAAATGGACTGGTTTGATTGTCTTTTTAAGTTTAGATTACACCCAAAGTGATGGCAGCTGCATATGGGTTTTATTTAGCTTACTTTGAACCACCTGCAAGTTTCCAACAGGAACACATAGGGAGTGGCAGTGGTTTTCTGTGCAACTAACTGCAGGGAAATGCGCAGGAATGAAACTTAGCCCTTTATTCTTTTTATTTTTGACTGGACTTGACAGCAAAATAATTTCTGGCACTGTAAAGCTCAAGGGTTTATATATATATATATATATATATATATATATATATATATATATATATATATATATATATATATATATATATATATATATATATATATATATATATATATATATATATATATATATATATATTGGCACTTTGAGAAAGGCTGTCGTGTCAGCCGAAACGTCAGCGATTGTCCACTGAATAAATAGACATTTATCACTTCTAAGACCTGTGAGTGCGATTTTCATTTCCTGCTCTACATTTAATCCTCAACAAGGACTGCACCCAGGCATAATTAATGTCATTATCGTCAGTGCCGGTTTTCTCCCTTCACTATATATATATATATATATATATATATATATATATATATATATATATATATATATATATATATATATATATATATATATATATACATATATATATATATATGTAATTAACTTAATTTAAACAGATAATTTTCACACCTTTTTTTTGTTGAAATTTATTACAATTTATAACAGAAATCTGTTTTCCCTGTGTGCATTACGTAAGCCACAGTATCTCTAGTACCTCTACTTTATTTTCATACAGAGAGAAAAAAAATGGAATACTTTGCCATATTTTGCCTAAGGTTTTAGAGCTGTTAAAGATAAATCTGCTACTTGATTGCTAATTAATAACTCACATTACAGTTAATGATGTTATTAGATGAGCCTGACTAATTACCGTCCTAATGATAAAATGAAATGTGTTATCCTGCCACTGAATCTTAAAGGGAAGAGAGTTACAAATCAAACTAGAACACATCAGTTGACAACAGACTGTTTTCTGCAGCCATTAAAAAGTAAAATGTGATTCTGTGAGCCAGTAAAGGATGTACCAAGCTGTTACATAGGGAAGGCAATCATCCAATGACTCATAAAGAACCTCCATCCCTTCAGGCGGCATTTAAAACCACATTAAGGATTTGGTACTGGAAGTTATTGGCATCACCCACTGTGTGAGCCTGGGGGGAATCACAATTCTGATGTGCTATACACGGTTATTTTAACCTGAGAAGTCAAAGTGGAACATTTACTTATTTATATTTCTATAATAAAACAGTTGGATTTATTCCAAGCTTTGAAGAAATTTGCTCTTAGCTAGAAAAGCAGACAGGCATTTTGGTCAATGAATCTTCTTGATTAATATATGTGGTTTTGTATGTGTTGGCTTATATTTTTAGCACTCCTTCTCAAAATATAAATTTAACTTTCAGATTCATGTAACATTTACATATTTTTCATTTTGTATAAATATTATAGAAAAATACAAAAATTGTCTTTGGTATATTCTAGTTTTTTTTTTATAAAATAAAACCACCATTTAAACATGTTGTCTCAGTCAGGTCTAGACCTCCTCCATATTGAATCCTACCTTTATCTCATCATAAAAATATTTTATTAAAAATATGCAGGTATTCATGCATTTGTTCTGAATATGCCACTAACTATTAATTACTAATGTGTCACACTATTTTCATATATGTTAACAAAAAAATATTTTTTGCTATCTAAAATACCATGTAAAGCACTCTCTACTGATTATCCTATTTATTCATTAAGAGATATGTAGGATAAGAACACAATGATGTGGCTATGTCAATTACTTACCAGGTGATAATCCTGTTGAGGGCTTTGCATATTTCCAATATTTCCAATATTCCTGAGAGTTCTGCTATTAAACACCTGTTCAAGTGGTATTACTTCGAATAAGAAATGTCAGACAACCCCAGTGTTTGTTCACAGAATTGCATTATTTCTTTAAAAAGCATGAGTACTGGTGCGGCAAATCAATGCCCAGAGAAGTCAAAGAGTGTCAGATGATTTTTGGAGATTATTTAAAACCAACTAAACCTCACCCTGGACTATTACCCAAGACAAAGTTGTGACTTGTGATGTAAGCAACAACTAGAATAGGCACCTGGTTTAGGGAAATAATACTTCCTTTGCTCCCTTTTCATTTTATACCTACACATGCAACAGACTTGCAATGAATGCACTTAATACCTGGTAGCGAGAAAAAAATAGCGCTATAGATTATTAATTACTATTCACATTTCTCGTGATTAAGTTTCAAGCTGAAAAGTAAAATACAAAAATGTACAAATTTAAAGGAGAAGGAAAGGTTAAAACTAAATAAGCTTTATCAAACAGGTCTATGTAAATACACCCATAAACCCTGGGCACATTTACTTAGCTCGAGTGAAGGAATAGAATAAAAAATACTTCGAATTTCGAAGTATTTTTTTGGCTACTTCGACCATCGAATTGGCTACTTCGACCTTCAACTACAACTTTGAATCGAACGATTCGAACTAAAAATCGTTTGACTATTCGACCATTCGATAGTCGAAGTACTGTCTCTTTAAAAAAAACTTCGACCCCCTACTTCGCCACCTAAAACCTACAGAGCATCAATGTTAGCCTATGGGGAAGGTCCCCATAGGCTTTCCTAGGTTTTTTTGATCGAAGGAAAATCGTTCGTTCGATGGGTTAAAATCCTTCGAATCGTTCGATTCAAAGGATTTAATCGTTCGATCGAACAATTTTTCCTACGAACTAAGGAAATGCGGTAAATCCTTCGACTTCAATATTCAAAGTCACATTTCCTTCTCTCAGCTCCAACCTCCCTGCCTGTGCAGAAGACTGCACTGTTTCTCCCTTTCTTACCCTCCCTTCTCTCTCCTGTAATCTGAGCCCAAGTGGAGCCCAAGTGGAGCCAACAGCTAGACACATGTAGGGAAGTTTTGTCACACAGAACTGATATGGTGAATCTTAAAGGGATACTGTCATAGTAAAATTTTTTTCAAAATGAATCAGTTAATAGTGCTGCTCCAGCAGAATTCTGCACTGAAATCCATTTCTCAAAAGACCAAACAGATTTTTTTATATTCAATTTTGAAATCTGACATGGGGCTAGACATATTGTCAATTTCCCAGCTGCCCCAAGTCATGTGACTTGTGCTCTGATAAACTTCAATCACTCTTTACTGCTGTACTGCAAGTTGGAGTGATATCACCCCTCCCTTTTTCCCCCAGCAGCCAAACAAAAGAACAATGGGAAGGTAACCAGATAACAGCTCCCTAACACAAGATAATAGCTGCCTGGTAGATCTAAGAACAGCACTCAATAGTAAAAACCCATGTCCCACTCAGGGGTGCTTCGCCAATGAGGCGAGTTGAGGCTGTCGCCTCAGGCGGCAGCGCCCCACCAGGTACCAGGGGCAGCAAAAATGCTGCTCCTGGTACTTTAAGAGTGAATTTCCGGGGGAGGGGGGGCAGCAGAAACTGCTGCTGCCTCAGGCGGCGGAGGGGCCAGGATCGCCCCTGGTCCCACTGAGACACATTCAGTTACATTGAAAAAGAAAAATAGCAGCCTGCCAGAAAGCATTTCTCTCCTAAAGTGCAGGCACAAGTCACATGACCAGGGGCAGCTGGGAAATTGACAAAATGTCTAGCCCCATGTCAGATTTCAAAATTGAATCTAAAAAAATCTGTTTGCTCTTTTGAGAAATGGATTTCAGTGCAGAATTCTGCTGGAGCAGCACTATTAACTGATTCATTTTGAAAAAAAAAAAAAAAAATTCCCAGCTCGTTCAAGAACATACTAGGAATAACTATTTTGGATCTTGTAATAACTAATAAAACTGAACGCTTCTCTAGCATTTGGGTGGGTAAGCATTTCGGGAATAGTGATCATAACATGGTCTCCTTTGAGATTCTGTTGCAGAGGCAATTCTACAAGGGAGTTACTAAAACACAAAATTTTAGACGTGCAAACTTTGAGAGCTTAAGGGCATCTCTGCAACTTATTAAGGGTCAAATTTACTTATTTGTGAAAATTCACCAGTGCTGGCTTCGTGCACATCGCAACACTTTGCCAGGAGTAAATTCGCCTGGACAACGCTAATTCACGAAGATCCAAAGTTGCGCACAGGGCACCGACCGCTTGCGAAGTTGCGCTAGTGAAAATATGATTAGCAGTTCGAAGTTACGATAGCGTTGGCTAATTTGCATACGGCGTGCAGTTAAAGTACAATAGCCGTAAATGCTGCAGCAAATACATTACACTACACAAGGCCAGGGAACCTTAATAAAATTATATAGAGCTGTTAAAATGCCCTACACATGTGCCCACAGTATGGTTTAGGTGCCATATGTTATCAAATGTATGTGGGAAGGAGGGTACCCCAAAAAAAATTTTCGATCTTTTTCAGCCTATCACCCTGTAAAAAGGAAAAGACGCCAATGTTTTTTGGGACTTGAAGATGCAAAAACTGGCCTGTTGGGATATTATGAATGAGGTGTTTAGGATGGGATGAAGTGGCCTGCAAAATAGCATTGGCAGTGCTATCTTTATGGTAAAGAGAGGTCATAATTTTGTCACCTTTGCTTGTTAACAAAATATCCAAAATGTTAATTTGGGTGTTACGAAATTCAAAATTGAAAGAAAGGTTACGATCATTATCATTCAAGTAACTAATAAAGCTGTCAAAATTTGATTTATCACTCTTCCAAATGAATAGTAAACTATCTATATAGCATCCATAAAATTGTATGTCCATTTTAAAGGGGTTAGTATCACTATAGATTTAATTATGTTCCCACCAAGCCATGTAAAAATACGATGGGGCAAATTTAGCCCCCCATAGCATAACCCTGTCTCTGGAGGTAATATTTGCTGTCAAAAAGGAAGAAGTGTGTTAATAAAAAATGAATGGCATCAAGAATAATTTTTTTTAAAAAGATCATAGCTTCTATACCTAAGTGGTTGGGAATTCACGCATATTGTGTGTTAACATTTACAGTGGCCCAGTTGAAACCAAGCTGCCAAGTCATATCCTTCATAACATAAACTATTTGTCCACTATTCTAGATGTAAATTGGTAAGTGTGACACAAGGACTTGTAGGTAAAAAAAGTTCTCCAATGGAGCCTATCCCTGCCATTATTGGTCTGACAGCTTTCGGTAACTGATGACAGATTGCTATAGTGGGATGTGTGACCTTCATATAATCTCCAGCTTTTTTAGGAATAACTCCTGATCTAACATTCTTAACCATAAGAACAATAATTTCTGAAAGATTCCCAAATGGTTTTCTTTTAGTGGCTCACAGATGTCAGTATTGGCCAGTTGTCTCTCAGCTTCAACTATGTAAGCTGTTTTATCCATCACTTCAACTAGTCCCCTTATCCACAGAACTGATGACAATGTCAGATTTTCAAATCCCTCAAAGCCTGTTTTTCTTTTCCAGCTAAATTTGAGTTATGGAACATACTAGTATTTTAAATTTCAATGAGGTCCAATTCAACTTGCTTCTGGTAAGAGTTAATAGCTGAATATTTAATGTAAGGTAACCATATCTTGGCCACCACCTGTATAATAGGATATACATCATCAATTTCTTATCATCCACAGGTCCTGAATCCCCTTTGTAAAATAAAAGGGTACTGGGCAGTGCATCCACCTAGTGAGATCTGGGGATACACCTACAAGTGGCCGCGCTAGGAACAAATTATTAACCACACCATTGCAGTAACAAATAAAACTTTATATAAGAAGGAAAATGCAAAATACAATTATATAATGCAATATAGCTCCTGCCCTGGGGTAACCATGTGGTCTTCCAACTCCTGGCACAGTCTCTACCCAGAACACAGTCACACACTCCACTCTTGGCGGACACATAGTCATAAAGCCAAGAGCACTTTACCCCAGATAGCACTACCTGCCTCCTATTCCTCCCACATAGCAGGTTATCCAGCACAACCTGTCCACACATAGGGAACACATGGTGGGATCCTTCCAAATTTCAATACCTTTACCTCAGGCAGATCACTCACTGAGGGCTTACACAGAACTGGTACAGACATCCATCCACAGCTTCTCACAGAAATCTTTAGGTTGGCTCGAACACTTTTCTGGAGTGTGAACACATTTCAGCTTCTTTCACAGGGAATCTTTTCCGGGCAGCTCCTTTACACTCTCTGCTACCTCCAAACTCCAATCGATTATCCCTGCCCACCAAGGGCATCACCACCCATGTGGCTTCTCTCTGGTGTCTTTCTTACAAGCAGGGTGGGAACTAGGGGTAGGAAGAAGAGGCAGCTGCCTAGGGCGCAATGATAGGGGGGGGGGGTGCTGGGCAGCTACCTCTAAAATTGTCTATTCCTAGTACACACCCCTCAGTTTTACTCCCCTTCCTTCCCTGTCACCCACCCCTCCATCGCTCTCCCCTTCATCCTGTCACCCTCCCTCCAGTCACCCTCCCCTTTGTCACTGTCCCCTCCCTCTTCTCCCCTCCCCATAGACACTGTCCCCTCCCTCCATTGCCCAACTGTCGCACAACCCTCCCTCTCCTCCACTTCTCTCCCTTCCCACCCCTTCCTTCCCCTCCGTTGTAGTCCCCTCCCTCCTCTCCATGGCTCACCTCCTCCCTCCCCCCGTCTCTTTTCTTTCCATTGCGTCCAGTCATGAGTGTGCATGGGGGGGGGGCTTTTTTGGGTTGCAAAGGGCGCCCAGCCAGCCTGGCCCAGCCCTGCCTACAAGAACCACCACATTTTTTCTTGAAGTGAAACTGGACAGCACTAAGGAAAACTGACCCTGTGCCCATGGCAGCTCAATTATATGAATAAATAGCTAATAGTGACACCTTCTGGCCAAATCAAGAATCTGCCAGGGCAAACTACACAGGGACAACAGGCTCACTCCCCCTCCCTTTTCAAATTTTAGTCCAAGACTTACCTGGCCACAGCACTGGATTTCCTACCATGTGGGATATTTACACCATAGGGGATCCCTACATTAAGTAGGGTAAAAGTCTGTTTTTGCACGGAACCTTTCAATTACTTCTTTCTGTTCAACACCAGATTTAACATTTACATCAGTGCTTTCTCATTGTAAGAATTCAAGGGTTAGAACTGTACAAGTCTCACCATAATTATTAGAGATTACAAATATTTGTGGGTGATAGTGTATCAACTACAATAAACTAAGTAATGATAAAGCCTGACCTAAAAGTATGGTAAAATATAATTAGACATGTGGACAAAAAATACAAGCATTCTGATCATTATACAATAGTATCAAATAAGTCATAGGACTTTACATTCTTAAACAGTACAAAATATGGTATATAATGTGTCAAATTAATTCAGAAAGCATGTGAATGTGATACGTTAATTTCATGAACAAATTAATCTAAATAAAGTAACAACAAATGTTCCACAAGTATTTGTATGGGTAAGTGATCACAAAGTGAGCATGGTGAACATTTATGTCACGTGAATTCCATCAATCAATTCATCAAAGAACCAGAAATCAATTAATCTAAGTGAAATGATACCAAATATATCCCAATTATTAATATCGGTATTGGTGTCAGATTACAAGGTACACAAATATGGGTGAGAATGGCAAATGATGTACAACATTTGGGTGTAATGGTAAGACTTGGGTACTCAATTCCCAGGTCAGTCACTAGGGAAGATAATTGAACTCAGTCTAAAAACACGGATAGATGATTGTGTCTAAAATTGTGCACAAAATAAATGGACCCAGATACATAGTCACAGGTCAGTAGCTTGAGGGGGCAAGTAGTGCCATATTGTAAGAAAACAGAAAGGACACTCTTTTGAAGACTACAATGTGAATATTTTGGACAGAGAAGACAGATGGTTTGAAAGAGGTGTGAAAGAAACCATTAATGCCAAACTGGGAAAACCATCCCTGACCAGAAGAGGGGGAAGAAGGGGAAGAGGGGGCCTGTGACACCACTTGTCAGCAACATATAATGCTGCTTTGACATCTTTCACACTTCCAATCATGTACATTGAAAAATTTACACCACTTTAATGAGGACAATTGTACCATTGTGACTGGAACACACTTGCACACCTCTGTTAGTTTTAGCTAACACCTAACTGAATAAGGTTAATGGAACAGTTTTGATTAGATGTCTATGACTGTACTACCCTTAAGGGTTTAAATTTAAAAAAAAAAATGCTGTAAAAATTTGCGAAGTGTAAAAACCAAAACTTCACCAGGTAAAAGTTGCAGAGGTCCAATAGAAGTTATTGGGAGCTGCACTGATCCTATTGGACCGCTTTAAATCAAAATTTTGAGGAATGTTTTAGCACATTGTTCAGTGTAATTTTCCATTCACACTTTTGTATTTGGATTTTGAAATAAATCTCACATTTGTAGTTTTAGATTTTGCTAGTTTAGTCTTGGTTTTAAAAACCTCTAAAAACACTAAAATTCGACCACATCTCTGTGTAAAATGTAAAATGCAGCAATAGAATTCTTAATAAATCAGATGAGTGTAGGACTGGTCAGACCAGGAGTGACTATGATGTAGCTGTAATATATTGCAACATATGGACAAAGGGTCCCTGTTTTGTTTGCAGGGGAAGGCATCTATCGGTAGTTTAATTCACAAAATGTCTCCATGTCCTTAATATATTGATAATGAGCTGAGTGCAGATGATGTCTTGTATTTATTTGTGTGTTTGAATTTTGTGGTCACAGCCTCATTCACGTTGTGGTGAGCACAATTTTCCTCTTTTTGTTACAAGTTATAAATTATTAAGAATTAAAATAAATGAAATGTATGTTGACAGAAAATGTCATTCTAATATTTTGTAGATATAGTTAATATAAAAAAATATATAAATCTCTCCTTGCTATTTTCTGTACTGGGTTCTGATTATTGAAATGATGTATCAGCTGATTAACACACCTATGAAAAAACATGTAAGGCATTGTAAGAAAAAACCTTTTGGCTGAAGACAGCTGGATTCTGCTATATTGCTTCAAAAGTTAAAATCAGGAGTCCAGAAAGGGACCGACAAATACTACTTTCAATTTCAGTTACATTTAAAAATAACTTTAAAGCTATTACAGGATTTAATTCTATCTATAAAATGACATTTTCTTTCATTAGATAACATCATTTTGGAGGTTTACATTACTTTATAGGTGATAATGCATATAGACCGGTAATGGTTCCTGTTTAATGCAAATTCCTAACTGCATAATGATTTGCAATTTCAATCAGGTTTTAATTAATGGTTAGAACAAATAATTCCACCGGCACACAGGTCTTAGTTGCAAGCAGGGACAACCCTTGCTGTATTTTTATTTGCGTGATGCAACGTTTCGGGGTGATCCCCTTTGACAAGCATACAAACCGATTGTGAACAAGACAAAGAAAGACAAAGAACAAAGAGACCTCTTGTACCTGGTGAACATTAATACTAGATACATATTAACCAAAACATATTAACAAATGTTGCAATATATTAAACAAACTTGTTACGTAGAAAAACTATCTTACCCTACGCAGGGGAAAGGAAGTGAGTAGCTGTAACTGACCCTGTGGCAAATTCGAATTTCAAGCTGGCAACTATATCTGTTTAATTAATGGTTACACATCAACAGGTAGTAAAACTGAAAAGGGTGTAAAGGAGAAAAAAAATCCACCCCTGTGACTACAATTTTGTGTAATGCAATTTCTGTAACAAGATATAGGCTCCTAAATGTGTATGTCCAAAAATATTTAAATACAATTTAAAAAAAATTAAAATTTTAAATTAATATAAATATATATATGAGAAATGGTATGGTATGCATGAAAACACAACTGATTTGGAAAGTACCATATCTGTATAGGCAAAAACTTCCAGCAATACACTAGCAAATTTCCAAAACTTAGTTTTCAAGGTCAGAAATTCCACTAGCAGTAAGTTTCCCTTAGCAAAACCCACCAAGAAAAACTCGAAATTCATTGAATTTGAATTCAAATTGAACCGCTGCCACCGACTTCTACATTACCTCGACAGGTTTTTAGATGGTGTATTTTCGGATTCAAGTTATTTTCAGGGTGGGGGGTATAATACATTTTGAAAAATTTTAGTTTTTTTAACCCGAAAAATATAATTTTTTTTACCAAAACATAATATTTTTGTGGAAACACAACATGATCTCTGATAAATAACCTTCATAATTTTTGAAAAACAAATAAAATTTATTGAAATAAAAAAAATATATTTAACACAAAAAACACATTCTCCTGAATACAAAATGGGCAACTATGTCTTTGTACTCCAAACTACCAAACTGCAAAGCTTAACTAAAGTTAGCAGTTTTTATGACATTTCAGAAAATGTCCTAAAATTATTGCAATTTGCAGAAATTATCTCACACTTTCTTACATTCAAAGATAAAACACCTAAATATGAACACCAGGGGTCTACTGAACAGTTTGATGCCTAATAAGCATAGAGTTAGCAAAGTATGTGGCATGTATGGTTTGTGTGATTCCTTTCTGGTTGCAATTAGATCATTCAATTGATGCAATTACAGATCAGTTTTCAGTATAAATGAATACACACACACACACTCAGTACAACGTAGTTGTTTTACTTTCTGAATAAACACTTTTTGATGTGATAAGTCCTGAGAGTGCGAGCTTCTTCATACTTGTGTGTATATATATATATATATATATATATATATATATATATATATATATATATATATATATATATATATATATATATATATATATATATATATATATATATATATATATATATATATATAGAAAAAACGAAAAAGGTCTCTCGCACACCTTCAAAAACTAACAGGAACCAGGTGCTGCTATCATGTCCATTGTATAGAAATCCGGTTGTAGTTAACAGCGCACACTGGAAATTTTTAAAAGAATTAATTTATTTATCAAATGTTAAAATTCACATGTATCGACGTTTCGGTCCGGATCTTGGACCGTTTTCAAGATCCGGACCGAAACGTTGATACATGTGAATTTTAACATTTGATAAATAAATTAATTCTTTTAAAAAATTTCCAGTGTGCGCTGTTAACTACAACCGGATTTCTATATATATATATATATATATATATATATATATATATATATAAATATAAAACTCTATATTAATATTTGTAATGTGTAAAATTGTTGGCATGTTATCTGAATGCAGATGTGTCAAAATCAAATCACTGAAAAGTAAGCAACATGAAATGTACTGTAATCATTGAAATACTATTTTCATTTCAGAAATACAGATGGTATTGCTGTTACTGCTGTTGTCCAAAAATGATGGGATGTAGTGCCAAGCTGCAAGCACAGTGTAAATGAAGCTTTTTCTCAGTAGGAATGTCGTCCTCATACAAAAGAATATATACAACAATAACATTTAATTTATTCCTTCAAATTTGAATTTGTTGTTTTGTGGTATTCACTAACTATATTCATTTAACATTAATCATCTGATCGGATAATGAACAATCTTCAATTTTCTGCTCAGAAATAGTTTTATAGATTACAAATAAAAGTACTTTAAATCCCAAAATTTAGGGGCCCATTTACTAAGGGTCAAAGTGAATTTTCAAATTCAAAAACTTCGAATTTCGAAGTAATTTTTGGGTACTTCAACCATCAAATAGGCCAAATTCCAATTCGAATTGAAAATACTTCACAAATTCAACCATCAAATAGGTACTACACCTATTCGATGGTTGAATTTCAAAGTTATTTCGACCCTTGATAAATCTGCCCCTTAGTGTGAGCTTATATATTTCTCCTCCCCCCCAGAATAGGACCAGTGCTTTAAATGGATGAGTATGACTATTGTTTTATTTTGTTAAATTTATACTATTTTTGCCACCTTCCAGAGGGTTCTGCACAGTATCTTGATTGTTCTTAGTACTATACTCTTCTGGGCAGAATTCACTGATGTTGTTCCTGGGATCTGTTGGAGCCATTATCTCAGTTTAGGAGTCATAGCCCCAAGTGCTCCTACCACCACTGAGACCACTTTGGCCTTTCAGCATCCTCTATAATTCCCTTTTCTCAGGTCTTGGTACTTCTTCAGTTTCTCATATTCCTTCTTGATGCTGCTGTCAGTTGGCATTGCTACATCTATCAAAAATGCTGTTTTCTAGTCCTCTTCTCTCAAAGATGCTACAAATTGATCAATGGATTTGCCATTACACTGTACACATGGTGGAATTTAAGATAACATTTTCAAAAGACAAGAGACAGACAAGACATCCCATCCTCATCAATTTTATTATGTTTTGTAGCCAGGAATCAGTAGGGTAGAACAGTACTTTATTAACAACTTCATTCAGTGACTACTACGTCTAGCAGGAACTTCTACTGTAACACTCTTTAAGGGGATGTAAAGTCAAAAAATGAAATTCATTTAATGGGTCCACTGTCTAAAAATCTTCAGGCCAGCCCGTCGTGTTGAGGAATTCATGCAGGCTGAAGTCCATGTGCATAGAGAGAAGAGGGAGCTGGAGTGCAGAAAATCGTGATTTTTATGAAAAAGATACAGAATTTTTTTATTGAAGTTTATTGAAAAAAGGTTTATTTTTAGACAATGGACCCATTAAAGGAATTTAATTTTTTGACTTTACATTCCCTTTAACAGTATAAAGGTTCTATGTATACACGCATACTGTATGTCTTGTATACTGTGACAGGTCCAGCCCAGGCCTAGGGCAGCACAATTTTTTGGCGATGTTATCCAGCTGCATCTGCCTTTGCTTGCATGTTCAGGAGTGGCAGGGAGTAAACACATGGGATATTTTGAGGTTAAGGGGGGAGAAATGCGCCTGGCCCTATGCAAAGTAAGTTTTCCTCAATCATTTCAGGTTTTATGATCTGGGGAGGAGCTTGTAGATCAGTCCCTGAATGCAGTTTGTGCAGCCATAAATCTTTTTGCAGAAAATTAGCTTCTAATTCTTCTCTTTTTATTAGGGATGCACCAAAGCCACTATTTTGGATTCGGCCAAACCCCAGAATCCTTTGCAAAAGATTCGTCAGAATACCAAACCGAATTCAAATCCTAATTTTCATATGCAAATAGGGGTGGTAAGGGGAAACATTTTTTACTTCCTTGTTTTGTGACAAAAAGTCACGTGATTTCCCGCCCCGCTCCTAATTTGAATTTGCAAATTAGCATTCAGATTCGTTTGGCCCGGCAGAAGGATTTGACCGAATCCGAATCCTGCTGAAAAAGGCAGAATCCTGGCCGAATCCCCAAACCGAATCCTGTGTTCGGTGCATCCCTACTTTTTATAGAACAAACCCTTGTCACTAATAGATTTGCAAAAGGCTTGCTTATGAGATTTTTTTTTGTGGTAGCAATGTGATAAAATATATAGTTAATATTTAAATTCTCTGTACATGCTATTTGACTAAGTTCATTCTTAAGCAACAAAGTCTTAAGGTTTGTTAAAGGTGAAAACTGGAGCTACTCTGACTTATGTTTGACCTTGTACAAAGAAAAAATAATAATAGACACACTTACTTATGTAACTGAATAACTGACTGGCTTGTAATTTTTATGTGTATTTTATGTGTATTATCCCATCAAAAAGTTTTTCAAATACACAATGGTGTCAGTTATTCTTACTGAATTCATCTGTGTCTGGTATTTTGTTTTGGATGTTCAACGTACTTCACATTTACCAAATCAATATTTTGCTGGGAAACTTAGAATCAGTTCATTTTTCTATAACTCTTTCTTATCATATGCGTTATCATTTCTCTAGTGTATTTTTGCTTTGAGAATCAGCCTTATTGCTTTGACCTCAGTGTAAGTATGATAAAGCTGGATAAGCAGACTTTGATATGTTAGTCAGACATATTGCTACTGTAGAGAGCTATAAATCTTTTTGAGATGAACTCCTAGGAACCTATGTCTGAACATTAAAAAATACAGAAAAATAGCAAATCTCCTGTTTCAAATAAAGCATAAATATAAAGTATATATATTTTGCAGACATTATAAAGGACTGTTAGACTGTTATCTTTATTCAAATATTTAACATCTATAAAACTGTAACAAATATTTTCACAATGACTAATTAATTACGTGGGGTAATAAATGTTCCTCATTTTGGACCTTGCATATTGCCCCTATGTCATTCTCATTTTGCACCCAATGCATGCAGGTCATAAAGTAGAAAAGGTTAAACAGGTTGCGTGTGAGTTGGGAATTAATAGGTTAGAATCAGGTTTAGGCTGGAAGATTTCTGACCCGCTCAACTCCAAATAGACCTCATACCTGTATTAAGTAGTGAGGGGCGAATTTGTGCCATTTCACTTTGCTGGAAAATTCGCGAATTTCTAGTGAAATTCGCAAAACGACAAAAAATTTGTGAAACACCGCCGGCATCTCATTTTTGACACCGGCGCCTGCTTTTGACACCGGAGCATGTTTTTTTGACGCTGGCGAATTTTTTCGGTCGAATTTTCGTGGGCGTTTCGCAAATTTATTCGCTGGCGACGAATCGCGTAAGTTAGCCGCGAATTCGAGCCTGGCAAATAAATTCGCCCATCACTACTATTAAGTATAATGTTATTGTCTTAATTGAGAGATTTACCATGCATATTTTTATAAAGAAAGAATGTGTACTTGATCATGTAAGAAAGGAGAGTTTGCCTGTGTCATATGGGCGGGGTCAAACACAAATCCCAGAACACAAGAAGGAGAAATGAACAGAATGGAACTTGGTGTAGGCTGAGACATCAGCTAGTTAAGGTACCAGGGACAGGCAGGAATGTAGTCAGAAATAGGCTGGATCATAGAAGAATACACATTAGGACAATTGTACATCACCATACCAGATCACCATACTAGAGGCCACCCCTTCAGACTAGAAGCAAAGAACTTTCATTTGAAGCACCGTAGGTGGTTCTTTACAGTGAAGTCAGTGAGGTTGTGGAATGCACTGCCGGGAGATGTTGTGATGGCTGATTCTGTTAATGCCTTTAAGAGTGGCTTGGATGATTTCTTAGATAGACATAATATCAAAGGCTATTGTGATACTAAATTCTATAGTTAGTATAGATATGGGTATATATAATTTATGTGAAAGTAGGGAGGGGTGTGTGTATGAATGCTGGGTTTTCATTTGGAGGGGTTGAACTTGATGGACTTTGTCTTTTTTCAACCCAATTTAACTATGTAACTATGTAATTAACTATGTACATAAACAAATGCATGATCAGCAATGCAAAGACTTCAATTACCAAAAACCTCCCTCTTCCTCCATTGCTCCTCACCATTTTCACTTAAGACAATAGGAAAGAGGCACAAGAGGAGTATAGAAAATATGGAAATATATGTAACCTTATCTTGGCCAGCATCTGTATTATAGGATGTATATCATCAATAGTTTACCATCTTCACTAAATCCCCTTTGCTAAATGAAAGGGTACTGGGAATTTTTCTCAATGTCAGTGCCTCTACCTAGTGGGATCTGAGGATACACTTATGGATGGCCCCATTAGGAAACACTAATTAACCACACCATTGCAGTAAAACAGATAGAACTTTATATTAAAAAAAATATATATATATAAGAACATAGAAGAAAGGCAAATTGCAGTTTCAATTCTCAATAATACCCCTGCGCTGGGGATCCCATGTGGTAAGTCCCCATTCTGGCACAGTCTTTACCAGGCAAAGTCCCACACTCCACTCCAGGTTCACTCCGGGTCACAGTCCCAAGAGATCTTAACTTTCCCCAGGTAGCAGTACTTGCCCAAATACATCTGCTGTTGGACAAAGATAGCTGCTCTCACATAGCAGGCACATGGACAACACCTGTCATCACCCAGGGGACATACACTGGAGCCTTTCAATACCCTTCCTTAGGCAGACTCACTGGGGCTCACACAGAGATGGTGCAGGCATTCACAGCATCTCCCCATCCTCAAGCCAAGCACACAAAGGTTGCTTTAATCTTCAGGGTACAGCTTTCAGCACTATCCACAGTGTGAGCACAACAAACCCCCTTTACTGGAATCCATCCACAGGCAGCTCCTGTCACATTCTCTGCGCTGCCCTCCTGGTTGAACTCCCCAGGCTTGGGGCCCCATACCCCAAGCCCTACATGACCCTCTCAATTCCTTGGGCCCCTACATCTTTGCTATAATACCTGCACTCCCAAATGGGGTGAAAACAAGAAGTAGACTGAGACTGAGCACATGGCAGCACAGCTATTTGAAGAAATGGTCCAACAGTGACACCTTCTGGCCAAATCTGGAATCTGCCAAGGCACACTGCACAGAGACAAATTACTTTCTCCCCCCTTATCCAATTTAGGTGCAGCACTTAGCTGGCCAACTAGGGGACTTCCAACCATGTGAGACTTTCAGACCATAGGGGAACTTAACCTTATGGGCCCCACATATAACTGCATAATTCTACTTTCTAATAAGCATGCAGTGACAGAATTTCTCACTATATAATGTGCTTCAGATGCAGAACCCACACTACTATTCTACTATTCTATTGTATAATAAGATGATGTTGCAGTATTCGTATTTCACATAGTTACATAGTTTAATATTAGCCTTAGCCCTTGCATCAAGACAAGGTGATAAAGGTGATTGGGTTTGAATGCAGGCTTCAAAGTGTATAATATAAAAGTGGGCGGGCCTTATTTTTATCACAGTGAGTGCCGCTATCTCTTTTTAGCCTTGGCACCCCATGCAACAACATCTTTTGCTGCTTATATCTAGCACAGCTGGGTTTTTGAGTAAAACAGTTTATATTTGAAGTATGTGGTGTCCAGCTCAACAAATAACCTATTTGGCCTTGGTTCAACTCTGCTCTACCATCAAGGATGTTATCCCATTGCAACTGGTTTCTTACTCAGCTAATCCTCTATGGTAGATATGCATGTGAAAAGTAATGTGACTTCTTAGGACACCATTGATTCATACTTACCTTAACTCCTATGTTGAAAAAAAGTTATATAATACAATTACATTATTAAAATGTAAACATTTTTGACGCATGTCCTTTTTTTTTTTTGACCCTAGTGCCATATCATCCCATATCGTGAATGGTGCATGTAGATAATTGACACAAAATTATTGACATAGTTAATTTTACCATTGCGTATATTTCACAAATTTATAAGCAATTCCAAAAATATCATCAGCGCATCTCATCAAAGCTGTTAAGAGTAAAGTAGTACTAGAAAACAGCAATAATTTTATATGCAGTGTAATATATGCTGCTCTTGCTGTCTGCTAAGAACTATGCAATCTGTCTGCAATGGGTATACCAATGACTAAACTGTCTTAGCTGTCACCCAATTTGATGGTCCACAATAGCTGTATATACTAAGTGGAATCCCTAAAGATTAAGACTGACATTATATCATGGCTCTGAATAAAAAATTGTAGCATGCACAGCACGAGAAAATGACTCTGCTAGATATACAGTAAATAAGACACAAAGAGCAAGAGTAATTCACAGAGGGTGTAGCAAAAGAGAACCAACAGTTCTGGGAAGAATATGATATCAAATATTCATAATTTCCTTCATGGCTAGGAATGTCTGTCTGATGGGTTGATAGCATTGGTTTACCTGGCATCAAATGTCAATATATTTTTCCTTTCCTTGTCCGGTAAATATGTGATTGTCAGTGTGAATTGATGGGAAATGATAGCCTTATTGAACTGCTTCTTGAACTGGAATGCATTAATTCAGAAAGACAGCATTTATGGCATTTATTTATTTTATTCCAGGTAAAGAAATATTTTTAAATTATTTTTTGCCCATTTTAAATATATTCAGCATTAGATCATACATAATAGGTAAAAAAATATCATAGCTTCATCACTGAATATTGTAGGGATGTTTAACGTCACCAAGGATTTGTATAACTATATCAAAGCAGATGGCTAAATTTTTGTACAACTCTTTCTTTTGGAAAAGAGACAATTTTTAACATGTATAGGTATGGGAACTATTATCCAGAATGCTCAGGACCTGGGATTTTCTGGATAATGGATCTTTCTGTAATTTGGATCTCCATACCTTCAGTCTACTAAAAAATAATTTAAAAATGAAATAAACCCATTAGGATTATTTTGCATTTAATAAGGATAAATTAGTTGGGATCATGTGCAAGATACTGTTTTATTTCTACAGAAAAAATGAAATAATTTTTAAAATTATCTGATTATAATGGAGTCTATGGGAGATGGCCTTCCCATAAATCTGAGCTTTCTGGATAATGGGTTTCTGGATAATGGGTTTCAGGATAATGAATCCCATACCTGAAACATGCAGCATTGAACTTATCCAGTGATTCAAATACATTTTTTGTTGGAAAAATATTTTCATTGTTCTGAACAATAACTTCAATGGATAGAGACATATCAATGAACACCACCAATCTAATGATTTAATTTGCAAATTACATGTACCTTGCTCTCCACCTATATATTTTGAATTATAAAAACAAGTTCAAAAGTAAATAGGATTGTCTGGATAATGGGTTTCAGGATAATGAAACATACTGGGTTGTTTTATCAGAATGCTAGAGTGCTGCTATTACATTTGTGTACATATCTCAGTGTAATAAAAACCTTGTGCATAACACTGACTTGTTTTACATTTGTTTTTAAAATGTCTGAGGCATTTATTCAGTTGTTAAATTTTATTACATGCAAGAAAGATATACTGCAAAGCTGTCATGCACTTTATATTGATTTACAGATTTGAAGCTGAGAGGGGCTTCTTTGATTCAGTGATATGCAGTAGTTGAATCATCTAATGCAATACCATGACAAAGAACAATGATCTTGCTTACAATTTCATCAGACAAAAAATATAATTTTCAGTAAATGAAGTATTCAGTAAATGCAGTCATAGTTTTAGAAAAAAACATATAGATGTGGTAGATACCAACACCCTGAAGTATTGTTTCTTTTGAACATCTTCCAAATTCTAAATGTTGTCTGGCAATTACATATCAGTTAAGATTGACAAAATGTTTGCAGGTGTTTTAGCTGCAACACTGAGAATAAATTCATAAATAAGAAATAATTATTAAGTAAATTGTGGTCCTGATTAAATGTCTTAAACCTTAAAACAAAAAAAAAATCCAAAGACTACTGGTGTAAACTGTATTCCCAAAATGCACAGCTGAATTCGCTGAATGAACTGAATATTACACCTGTTTAAGGTCCCTTACATTCAGGCGTTTGTACCCTCATCCCTTTTCCAGTGCATTTTTTGTGCATTCCATAGCACAGTTAACTGACCCAAGTATCTTCCATGGCGACTGTATCAACAGGTTATATACACACAAATAGTTTAAAGGGTGCACACCATACGCAGCAACAAAAGCTGGGTGCTAGTACAACAAAAAAAATGCACACTACCAAGGACAGCACTAGAATTTAAAGGAATTGCTTAGTGTAAAAATAAAAACTAGGTAAATTTATAGGTTGTGCAAAATAGGAATTTTTTTCAATATAGTTAGTTAGCCAAAAATGTAATATAGAAAGGCTGGAGTGACCAGATGTCTAACATACAGGCCGTAACCCATCAGTGACTTGAGGGAGGGACACATGGGTCATAACTGTTTGCTTTTGAATCTGAGCTGAATCCTAAGGATCAATTGCAAACTCACTGTACAGTTATGTCTAGTGATGGGCGAATTTATTCGCCAGGCGCGAATTAGTGGCGAATTTGCGCGTTTCGCCGCCAGCGAATAAATTTGCGAAACGCCCGCGAAAATTCGCGCCAAAAATTCGCCAAAAACAGGCGTCAAAAACGGGCGCCGGCGTCGAAAAAATGGGCGCCGCCGTTTCGCGAATTTTACGCCGCTTCGTGAATTTTGCGCGAAATTCGCTAATTTTTCAGCGAAGCGAAACGGCGCAAATTCGCCCATCACTAGTTATGTCCCATGTGGCCCTCCTTAATGTCGCTGACTAACTCAAAGTTAAACAGCTGAAAAGCAGCAAGTTGAATTCTGTTCTGTTAAACATCTGCTCACTCCAGCCTTTATACTGTAGATTTAATTTTTGGCTAACTAACTATATTAGAAACAATTTTTATTTTGTTCAGTCCGTTTAGTCAGTTTTTACACTGAACTGTTCCTTTATAGAATTGGGAAACAAAAAATGTAAATGCACAAAAAAGAAAGGCTTGTTTCTCAATGTTTTGGTCTCACACAGAAGCCTTCAACTGGAGCAAAAAACAAACATAGCTGGCACTCCCACAACTTTTAAGGATACTGCCAGACTAGCAGATCTTGGTGTACACCCAGCATCCGTACCACACCAAGTGACAATGCTTACATATCGCTCACACTGCTTGCAACCTCTATCCAGAAACTTCTGAAATGTGTCCTACAGTTGAATATATGTGAAGTCTCAGGATCATGATTGTTTCTAATAGTATGAAGAAACTGTGAGTACAGGATCCTTTGGATAGTGGAAGGGTGGGGGTTTCTGGCAGCATGCAGGAGAGTAGTGCAATCAGTTGGTTTACAGAAAAATCCAATCCCTAATCTGTTTCTTGTTCTGAGGATCTATAGATCTATGAAGTCAATATAGTGTGGGTCAAAATTAAGTGTCAGTCTGATAGGGATGGCAAGATGATTGAGGTAATTAGAAAAGGCTTTGATTCCATATCGCCTTGCCAAATCATAAGCAGGTCATTGATATAGCTGAAATGTGTGTGTGTATACACACACATTGGAATGCTGAATATAGATAAAAATTGTACATGCAGTAATCTATATCAGTGGGCTCAGTGTGGTCTTGACTGCATACATTGCATATAGACTGTAGTATAGTTGTAGTTAATGTAAAAAAAAGAAGATGCATCAACACGGTGCAACATATTTTGGATAGGTAAAACAAACAAAATACCACATCTATGAATGAATTCTACAGGTGCAAGTACTAAGTCCAAATCTGTACCCCCATTTCCAATTAAAGTACAGTCCGCTGGGCCAGACAAGGAAGCCTTAAAAGCCCTGTTGACTGAAAGCTAACCAGTTCAGACACTCTTAACAAAAGTGACTGGCTAAAACATAACTTTTAATAAATATTTTAAAACCATAACACACACCACCAACGTGCTGAGTAAAAACAACAAGACTCCATGGTGTTAGTAATGAAGTCTGGGTAAAGTGTCCCTAAAAACACATTAAAACCAGGCTATAGATAGAACGGTGCAAAGCACAAATCCAACTGTCTCAATTGACAGTGTGCTGGTTATAAGCAGTATGGAGTGATGGATGCCAGTCGCAATCCCAGAACCCTCCCTTCCACAAGTTCCCCAGGCCAAAATTTTCTACCTAGCTACGTAGGGAGCAAGTGGGAGCTAGTCGCCCACCGTCCACCTATGCCAAAGCCCGACGCGTTTCGCCGTTTGCGCGGCTTCCTCAGGGGCATAAGTGCCGGGTGTGTGTCAAAATTCGGTTTAAATAGCCGTCTCTAGCCGTCCGTCTGAAAGGGCGCATTTAGAATGACGTCATTTCCGGTCGCGCATGCAGAGAAAGTGCTTAGGCGCTTCAATATGCCTAATGCGCATGCGCTGCCCACACGAACTCCTCCTATGATGTCATCCTCACCAATCGCGTGTATATTATGTCCCTTCAGGCGCTTTGCAGTATATTTTTGCGCATGCGCTGTCCCAATCTGACAAAAAATAAATAATTAAATAACTAAAGGTTCGTGCGCACTTCAAGTTTGGCACGCAATAAATGAGTGTGGACGCCTTATTAGTCTAAAGGGCATGCGCTATCTCAATTGTAATGACATGCGCTTCATGCATTCGTATCTTGCGCATGCGTACCCTATGGAACACTCGTTGCTACGAAGTATATGGCTAGTAACCTATTCAAGGTGCAGCAAGATTATATGCAAAAAAACAAAGTAACAGGCCCCAAGTTTTAAGATACTAGTGCTTGGGATAGTGGCGAGCTAGAGATCGCTACAAGTTATTCAAAAGGAACAGTACCAATACTATTCTTTTTAAAGAAAAACTTTACATATAGATAGCTTCCTCAGTTAATTATTAGTCTATTATTGTATCAAGAAAAATTATAACGATTTACAAAAATGGAGAGAAAGTAAAGCCCTCATTCAGGCCATATGGCACTTTGGTGTTTAACCAGTAAATCCATTGTGCCTCGCGCTGCAATAATTTCCTGTCAATATCGCCAACCCGCATTGTAGGTTTAATGTGATCTACTGCTGTAAATTTTAACATCTCAATATCGCCATTGTGTGTTTCATTGATGTGTCTCGCTACCGATGTGTTTCTCCTGTGCCTCACATCTCCAACATGCTCAAGGATCCTTCTCCTAAATTCCCGTTTTGTTTTGCCCACATAGCGTTTCCCACACCCACAATTCATCAGGTATATTACTCCTGATGTTTTGCAATTCATAAAAAACTTTAAGGTGTAATCAGGGATGTCCAATCTACCATGGCATGTCGACGCTTTCTCTATGAAGGGACAGGCTTGACAGCTACCACATTTATAGCAGCCTTTAGTTTTATTTTCTAACCATGTTGGTTTAGCCTCATTGCTAAGGTGGCTATGTACCAACTGGTCACGTAGATTTCTACTGCGTCTAAAAGTGATTGTGGGATTACTCCCAATGACTCCTGATATATCTTTGTCCTGCTCAAGAATGTGCCAGTGTTTACTTAGAATTTGGCGAATTTCCTTGTGTTCAGAACTATAGTTCCCAATGAACCTTATCACTTTCTGATCCTCACTCGGACTAGCTGGTCCACTATTTGCTGTTTTTCTAGGAACCAAAAGGTGACTTCTGTCTGCCGTGAGCGCTCTCTTGTACGCTTTCTTGAGGGAGTTGTGGCTATACCCCCTCAATTTGAATCTTTGGTACAATTTATCAGCTTCAGTCTTAAATTCGGACAAAGTGCTACAGAGCCTTCTGACCCTCAAATACTGTCCTGTCGGGATGCCTCGAATAAGGCGTGTAGGATGTTGGCTTCGAGCATGCAGGAGATTGTTAGTTGCTGTTTCCTTTCTAAACACCGTAGTTTGGATATTGTTGTTGGGGTCTCTATAGATTCGAATGTCAAGGAAATTAATTACGTCTTTATTAATTTCAGCTGTAATTCTCAAATTTATGTTATTCCTGTTTAGAGCATCAACAAACCTACGAAATTTTTCTGGAGAGCCTGACCATATTACTATTACATCGTCTATGTAGCGTAACCATAGTACGATGTATTCTGTGAACTCTGCGAGGGTTTCGTTAAACACAAAATTCCGCTCCCACCACCCCAGATAGATATTGGCATACGTGGGAGCGCAGGTACTACCCATCGCAGTGCCACGTATTTGATGGTAGTAGTGCCCATTAAATGTGAAAAAGTTGTGTTTAAGTAAAAATTCCAACAGTTCTACCACAAATGTATTGTGTTTCTTGTATTGTTGTCCCCTTTGCTCTAAGGTGTCCATGACCGCTTTAAGTCCTATCTCGTGCAGGATGCTTGTATAGAGTGATTCGACATCTAAGCTGGCCAGGTAATGATCCTCACCTAGAGAGATTCCTTCTAGATGCCGTAAAGCATCCATGGTGTCTAAAATGAAAGAAGGAAGACTATATACAAATGGTTTTAGTATTTGGTCAATATAGATACTGGCAGGTTCCGTTAGGCTGCCTATGCCTGAGACGATTGGACGTCCAGGTGGGGACATTGCATTTTTGTGGATCTTGGGGATCGTATAGAAAGTGGGGATGGTGGGTGATTTTACCATCATGAAATTAAATTCCTCCTTACTGATAATGTTAGATTCTTTCCCTCTTTTGAGAATGCCACTCAGCTCTATCTGAAAAGCCTTCGTGGGATCACTGCTCAGTAACGTATAACAGTTTTTGTCTCTTAATAGACGTAGACATTCCTGAATGTATTTTTCTCTATCTTGTATCACGATATTCCCTCCCTTGTCACTGGGCTTAACTATTATATTCTTGTTTTTTTCCAATTCTATAATGCCCTGTCTGATCTTATATGTCAAATTCCTGGATTTGGGGCCCTCCGTATGTACTTTATGTTGTAATTTTTTAAAATCAGCGGAACAGCATTCTATAAAGGTATCAACTTTTGTGGAACCTACTGGCGTGAATGTGCTTTTCGGTCGCAATTTGGTAAAAGGACCTACACATTCGGTCCTAAATGCCTCATTGTCTTCTAACAAATAACAGAGGTCTTGCAAAGCCTGCTTTTCTTCAGCAGTAAACTGTTCACCTTTATTGCCTTTATTGAAGTGTTTGTGTAAGGAGAGTTTTCTCCCAAAAAGATGTAAATCCTTAATAAGATCAAACAAAACAAAAGTGTTAGTGGGAGAGAAGGAAAGACCATACTTCAAACCTTCGAGTTGGTGATGGGTAAGTGCTGTTTTAGATAGATTAAAAACCTGCAAGGTGTCGCTCTCAATTATCTGTTGTACCGGTATCCCCAGCGCTGCCGGTCCCTTAGTTTCACCCTTCCCATTCCTTCCCCCTGACGTGGTTCTAAAAAATTGCTCTGAGAAACCACTTGAGGCGATGGAGAGTGTGCTGATTTGGCTATGGGAGGTTTGATATGTTTAAACTTTTTCCCCATTCGATTGCCGGTTAGGTTACCCTGTGACGAATCACTTAGCTCACTCTCTGAGGTATAGGGTTCTGGACTAAAGCGATTAAAATCAATATTGTTATTGGTCATTCTTGTTTCAGCCTTATAGATTTTTCCTGTGCTGAAATCCATTTTATCCCTGCTGAATTTCCGCCATTTGCGGGTTTTAAGTTCAGCAGCCAATTTGTCAATATTGGTTTGTAAATCGCTTTCCCTTTTTTTGAAACTAACATCCTCTTTAAAGGATTGAATGAGTTTGAGATTATTTGCAACTTCACTGTTTGTTTGTTCCAAAAGCTCCTCCTCCGTGACCTTAATAAGCTTCATCAATCCAATTGAGCAATTGGTCAGCAGCTCGTTCCATTGCTTAACAAAGTGATCACTGACCAAATGCTCAGCTGGGGCCAATTGGATTCTCAGGCCTCTTGGTACAATGTTATGAATCAGATATTTTTCCCATGCAGTTATTTCCCACCAGAGTTTGGTTTGTTTGATCATTCCTCGTTTCAAATTCTTAAATACTGTTTCCAATTCAGGGCTGGAATCAACTGTAGTGTAGTCACTACCACCTTCACCAAAGATCTCCTCTGCCTCCTCCCTCCATTTATTAAAGTTTTGTGGGTTAGAAAGAAAACCCGCCATAATGGCTTGAAAGAACCAAGTCGTGTGCTCGAGAAAGAGATTAAACTCAAAAAGATATAAATAACACCCTGCTGAGAGAGTCAATTCAATTCAAAGTATGGTTTGTCTGCAGGTTAGAGTTCATTGAAGAACGTGTAACATCATTTCCAATTAAAGTACAGTCCGCTGGGCCAGACAAGGAAGCCTTAAAAGCCCTGTTGACTGAAAGCTAACCAGTTCAGACACTCTTAACAAAAGTGACTGGCTAAAACATAACTTTTAATAAATATTTTAAAACCATAACACACACCACCAACGTGCTGAGTAAAAACAACAAGACTCCATGGTGTTAGTAATGAAGTCTGGGTAAAGTGTCCCTAAAAACACATTAAAACCAGGCTATAGATAGAACGGTGCAAAGCACAAATCCAACTGTCTCAATTGACAGTGTGCTGGTTATAAGCAGTATGGAGTGATGGATGCCAGTCGCAATCCCAGAACCCTCCCTTCCACAAGTTCCCCAGGCCAAAATTTTCTACCTAGCTACGTAGGGAGCAAGTGGGAGCTAGTCGCCCACCGTCCACCTATGCCAAAGCCCGACGCGTTTCGCCGTTTGCGCGGCTTCCTCAGGGGCATAAGTGCCGGGTGTGTGTCAAAATTCGGTTTAAATAGCCGTCTCTAGCCGTCCGTCTGAAAGGGCGCATTTAGAATGACGTCATTTCCGGTCGCGCATGCAGAGAAAGTGCTTAGGCGCTTCAATATGCCTAATGCGCATGCGCTGCCCACACGAACTCCTCCTATGATGTCATCCTCACCAATCGCGTGTATATTATGTCCCTTCAGGCGCTTTGCCGTTCGCGAACACCGGCAAAAAATGCGAACAGTTCGCGAACAGTTCGCGAACTTCGAACATCCGAAAATCGTTCGATTCGAACGATCGAAGGATTTTAATCGTTCGATCGAACGATTTTTGTTCGAATCGAACGATCGAAGCCATTCGATCGAATGATTTCATTCAATCCAATGGCTTCGATCGTTCGATTCGAACGAAAATCCTTCGATTTTAGCGATCGAATGGTCGAATGGTCGAACGATTTTGACGCGAACGCCTATTGGCGAACGTCGCCGGCGAACAGTCCGCGACATCCCTAGTGGCCGAGCCTCTACCCTTGTGCACCAGGCCTCTCTTATCTTCTACAGGGTGTGCGAGGTCCTGCACTGCTTTAAATTTTGGATTAACACAAACAATGCTTCCTTTGCTTGCTACAGGCACAAGGTGGATCTTTTGGTAATGGCCTACACTAAATACAGTATAGCCCCTAGACTATTTGAAATGTACAAGTTGTCTAGAAAAGTCAATGATAGCATATTGTATTCTGTAATGGGTTTCTATGAACAGTGAATATGTTTGCAAGCTTAGAATCTCTCTTAGAGTGCAAAATAAATACATACTTGTCGAAAACAAAATTGGTTCAACATAACAACTTCTTGTAACTATACTATATCTGACATTCTCAATATTTTAGCAGTTGTACTGTACAACCTAAAGAATTTCACTGGCATAAAAAAGAATTTGGTGTCATTATGGACCAATACAATGAAGCATTAAGAAGTAGCAAAACTGACAGATTGGATAATTCATTTGAATTTCCAAGTGCTTAGCTATAAAGTTAGTTAATTTAGATCAGCAGTTCTTGGCTTTAGCTACTGAATCAAAGTAACTTCCAATAAAATTATAACCCATTACACAAGCCAACATGCCATACACATATACTGTATTACTGTATACTGTATTAAACCACACATTACTCAAATATTACTATGTGTATCAAAAACAAAATAATATAGAGAGGGAAATACTTCTATAAAAATAATATGTTTTCAGAAATTACCTTAATGCACAGCTGAATTAGTATTTTAGATACAAAGATGTTTTAATGAAAATAAACTATCATTACTTAAAATATTTCTATTTTACATTTTTCATACAATTTCTGTTAACAAAAACATTTTTAAAAAATTGAGATCAAGAAAAAAATAACTAGCTGAGAAAGAAAAAGGCAACAAAAGCGGGAATCTTATTGTTCCATTCATTTTCAAGAGGCTGAAAAACTAGAATGTTTTAGTAAATTGGGTAAATGTGATTGTTTTTCTTTAATAAATCCTGGCTATTCAAGCTTTTATACGGTCATTAGTAGTTGCACATTTTTAAGGGGACCAGAAAAAAATGGTGTAAAATCCTGGAAAATGTTAAATTGGGGAAATGTATTATGCATACTATATAGATGGAACCACAAAAAACAATGTAAAATGAGTGAAAACATAAAATCGGGGGATGTCAAATTGAGGCTTCACTGTACCTGGATATGTCTTTCGGCATGTGTAATGCCCTAGCAGTTTTTCATGATTTTACGAATAATATCTTTAATGATATGCTCCAATTCTGTATAGTAGTCTATTTGGATGACATCATTGTATTTTCTTCTCCGTCTAAACATATTTCTCAAGTTAAGCTAGTTCTGTAGCATCTGCAGTGTCTGCAGTATTGGACTGACTCATTCTGTGGCTTTTAGAGTTTGCTAACTTTTAATGAAGCGTTATCAAAGGTTTTTCAAAGATTGTTGCTCCCATTACACCTCTTACCCACAAAGATTCTAAAGTTTCCTGTCACCTGAATCCCAAAAGGCCTTTGAAACTTTGAAACATTCTTTCAGTTCAGCTTCTGTTCTGGCCCACCCTGACACTTTTAGTATGTTTATTCTTGAAGTATATAACTCAAACTATAGGGTAGGTGTCATTCTATTCAAGGCATCCTACATCAGTTTGCTTTCTTCTCTGGGAAACCATTTCCTGCCAAGAGAAACTACAATATCGGCAACGTGAGCTGTTGGAAATGAAGTTGGCATTGGAGGCATGTCGCCATCTTTTGGAGGGTTGTGTAGGAACCTATCACTATCCTCAATGACCAAAAGAATCTGGTGTACATCTCTTCTGGTACCAGGTCCTTAGGCACTTTTGTTCTCCAGCTTTTTAATTTTCTCATTTCCTACAGGCCTGGTTTTATAAATGTGAAAGCATGTGCCTTGTCTCTGTTCATGGTTTCTAAAGAAGATTCTGCAATTTCTCAGATTCATAGTTCTGGCATGCCTTTAGCTTTTAGCTATAACCTTGAACTTTTATTCTGTTTATCCTGTTTTGATTGAAAGGCATCAGAAATTCAAGATCAAGGCAGTTATGGACACCTGTAAGGTCAGAAGTAATATCAAATTTCTTGTTCATTGGAAGAGGTTTGGTCCTGAAGAGACATCTTGGTAGAGGACACTCTTGTCCTGTTTTATGCACCAGGAGAATGGCACATCTTTATCCTTCAGTGTGCTTGTCTTCTGTGCCTGTTCTGATATGGCATGTATCTGGACCCATGTATGCGTACTCTGTGTAATTTGTCCACCAAATTCTAATTTAAAAGGCCTGATCTGTCCCAAAACTAGTCCCAAAACATATTCTCTTTATATTAATGCAAAGATTTATATCTTCTGAAAGCTTTTAAGGGCTTTTTGAAGTAGTTGAAATACAGCTGGGGAGCTCAGATGAACATTTTCAAGACAATCCAGTTTTTTTATGTTTTTATGTGGTTTAGAATACTACTAATGTATTTACAACACACATGCTCAAAATCAGTAGCATAACTGAATCTAGGGAGTGCAATAGCTTATATATAAACAGTGACTTATGAGTCATGCAGCAAAATCAGACATTTGCTGGTTTAATGTTCATATGTTCTGGATATCAGCATTGTATAAATATTGTTACAGATTGTTACAAATTGTCTAATATGAACATGTATTGAAGACACCTTTGGCTGAATCCAGATCTAACATAACAATAGAAAGTAGGAACTGTCTCATAAAAGTGATAAATGACACACATAAGAGAAATCACTGTTCACCATCAGAAAAGGCATTGAATTAACTGTCAAGAGCAAGCAAGTAGTGATAACACATTTCCAAATGTAACATGTTGAAGAAACATTACAAATACATTACATTGTTTTGTGATCTAGATTCTGTTAATATTGTAATATTGCTTCCTAAGTGCTTTTATAACAGGAAAACACCCGCTCACACCAAATTCTCTCATGTCATTCAATCATACATTGTGCTACTACTGTGGAAATATTTCTGTTGAAAATTTTTATTGAATAACGTAGCGGGTGATTTATGAATGTTGAAATTAAATTTTTGCAACAATTAATTTTTTTTTTACAAAAACAAATTTAAGTTATATTTTCAAAAAGCCATATTGTAAGCTTGTGGGATCCACAACAGACACTTTCTTCTCTTTAAAGTAGTCTATTTACATACAGGGGTGACCATTTCAGTATAGAAAAACATAAATCATAAAAATAAATCCTACTTTCACACATTTGATGAGTTCTCTCACTAAACTGTGCCCTTTGTGGATTTCCAGCAAAAAAAAATCAGTTGGGGTCACCCCTATACCCTCGATACTCCCTTTTGGGGCATTTCTAAGCATCAGTTTTCAACTCAGACAGACTCTGTCACTTGGTGATGGGATCACTCTGCACTTTGCAGTGGCAGGCAGCACCTCCAGACCCTATGGGAGTTCTTAACAGGTATCCTTCCAGCTCTGTGCCATTCCCAGAGAGAGATTCCTAACACTTTCACTAGAATTAAATAACTCTCCAAAGGAGACAGTCTTCCTAGAAAGTGAGCTCCAATATGTGAAAATACACCATTCTACAACACATCTCTTTGGTCATTCTACCAATATATATATATATATATATATTATATAATACCAATTATAATATATATATATATATATATATATATATATATATATATATATATATATATATATATAAAATAGTCCAGAGAAATCGTCACGGCATTGACCATCAGATATATTACAGAGTATATTTATTCGTACATGGTGCATCGTCGCGTTTCGGCTCACATAGAGCAATCGTCACGAAACGCGCTGATGCACCATGCACGAATAAGTATACTCTGTAATATATCTGATGGTCAATGTCGTGAGTGCTTTCTCTGGACTATTATTGATTTATTGGTTAGCACCCGGCGAGTAACCTAATGAATGGTGAGTGCCGCTTTATCACACACACACATATATATATATATATATAAATATATATATATATATATCATTAGTGTATCCAAATACACTACTTTTAATAGTAATAATCATCTTATTAAAAAAAAAACATATTGTATGAATATTTGGTAAATAAAAACAAAATGCACAGCCAAAAAAGGTATGGGTAATCATTTTCACTTTACTGTAGATCTAACATTCCTTTTTTCCATCAAGGACACATGAATTATTCTGAGCAAAATACAACAATATTTTAGAAGAGATATGAGAGCGAATATAATTTATTCTGCTTTGAAGTGATACAAATAGGTTTAAATTTTACCAGTACAAAGGTACACTATAAACATACCTCCTGTGGTAGCTTCTGGATAAAGCCATACTTTCATTTATTATGTGCCTGAAAGCTGTATTTTATTCTCCATTTTAAACCAATTCAATGAAATATATTTCTCAGTCTTGACATATAATTTTGTAACAAGAGGAAATACTGAGTGTCATTATGGTTTGGTGTCATGTTTATTCTCAACAAAAAATTCAGATATAGGGAAAAAAAATTGAAGACAAAATATGGATGTTTAGTTAATATGCTATATGCCAAAAAATGACAGCTAATGCAATTAAATAGCCTCTGATACTTTTTATATATTAATAGTGGCATGGGCTTCAGTGACTAGAACGTATCACACAGAATACCTTGTTTCCTAGTTCAAACTATTAGAGAGAATATTGTTTAATTTTGTATATACACAGTATATAAAATTAAGCCATTCACCATCTACTAAATAATGACCAATTATTTTAAAGGGAGTTTGTGTAAAGTTTATTCTAACAGTATAGTTCACTGAAAATCTGAATTTTGTTTTGTCAGAATTCCGAATTTTCTGTTATATAAATCTAATGACACTTGACCACAAGTTAAACTAAGTGAATTAAAATTGTTAATGATTTACCAGCTAAGAGTATATTATATACTCATACAATTATTCTTTCTTCTATTCTGGAAGTCAAATAGCAATAACATTGTTTCTGTAATTATTCCATGAATTTCTATTTCCCTTTAACTCCGTTTAAAATAATGTTACATCATATAGTCCTACCCCTGCATCTCAGAGACAGGTACAGCATGTTACACAGTAAAATGCTTAGCAGGCTTTTTTTGAGTCAGCTTAAGCTGTATTTTTCACTGTATTACTACCATTTTTTAAAGACCATGAAAAAAAAAATGAAAATTTGACGGTATACAAATACTAATGTAATAATGATTCCAGGATTTAACAGGAATATTTCACTATGCCTAAAGATGTCCCTGTTTTCCTCCAGCCCTCCACTACTCACTTGTGTCAGTCTCCAACACAGCTTTAAAAAGAGGGATGTTGTGGTCGAAGTTGGGGTTGGGGCTGGAGGGCAATTGTAAACATAGTCTCTGACTCTCAACACCTTGTTCGGGAGGCATTTTTCAAATAACATCCAATTTAACTACAAATCTATGGAGATACCATTAACAGTGAACAGGGTCGGAGTGGGGGGTCACACTGCTTATTTTGCTGCGACCGGATGCAGCAGGAAGAAAACCAGGTTGTGGATCTGGGCCAGTGGGTCTGACCCTGGCAGTAAACCAGGCCCTTTGCTGTCTGCTCATATAGAGTAGAGGTAATGCAGACAGCATGGAAACCCAAGTTTACTGGTTGAGGCTCAGGCAATATGTTACAAAAACAACTTCATCATTTCAATTTAGACCCAATCTGTGCATTGTACAACACATAGAAAGATTAATTTATTCTCTTACAGGAAACATGCAGTACAGACAGCATATAAACACAATTAATGTGTGATTAATATACATATATTATGATTACAATATGTACTGTATTGATATCAATATTTTTACATTTCAAACATTAATGGTAGTGATGGGCGAATTTGCGCCGTTTCGCTTCGCTGAAAAATTTCCAGTGAAATTTGCGAAATGTCTCGTTTTTGACACCGGTGCCCGTTTTTTGACGCCGATGCCCGATTTTTTTTTTTACACCAACGCCCGTTTTTCTCGACAATTTTTTTTGACACCGGTGAACTTTCACCAGCGAATTTTCATGCCCGTTTCGTAAATTTATTCGCCGGCGGCGAATCGCGCAAATTCGCCGCAAATTCGCCCATCACTAATTAATGGGCATTTCAAATGTAGGTCCCATAAAATTCTCCAACTTTTATGCAAATGGAGTTGAAACAACTACTTACATATTACTTTGGATCAGACAAGTACAAAAATTTGCACCCCTGTTAAAGCATTTCCTGATTTTAAACTCAGACTGAACTTATACCTACACCGGTGTGGAGCTGCATCACCTTTAAAAGGCAGTGAACACAATTTCATTGTGCAGTTGGCAGCAAATTCATTTAGATACACTAACAGATATATTATACATTTACATGTGGTCTAATGCATGCTATCTATTGTCAATAAGCATTATATTATATTATTACATAATGCTATTTATATTATTATATAAAACACCTTTATATACAGAAATCTACAGTAATAAACATGCTATGATGCATTCAATTAAAAGACTAAAATGACTGGAATCCATCAGATTGGAAACTCACCTTAGAAAGATATCCAGCCTCCAGATAGAAACAGATAATAAACACATTCCAAGATACCCACAGGACAAGCCAGACAGCATACTGCAAAGGCAAGAGAAAGAAATAGATCATAGTTTGCAGGTACACCAATTGAACATCATGATTGTCTGGCATCTTCTGACATTAATTTTGTTAAAAAAATATTGCAGCATTTATTCAGCGTTTTTCATTTTTCTTCCTTACAAAATATATAAAACTTGTTTCAACTGTCCCTTTATGACCTCAACCGATGCATAAATATAGATTAAACATAGCAACAAGCCTCATCCTATTTTTTCTTTTTTTCTCCAAATTACAAAATATATATGTTTTATAGGGCAACATTATTTTTGTTAAAGGGCCTTAAAGGCCCTGTCCCTTTAAGTTCCTATCATCAAAATACTATGTGTTAAATGTGTTACTATGAACACATTTATGTGAATTAGAGTAGCCTTTGGAAGCGTTTGTTACTTTTATTTAAAAAAGTTTGAAACTCTTTCATATTTACATATTTCCTGATAGGAAAAGAAAAAGGGGAAAGTTCACATGGCTAGAAGGCTTAAGCACATATTTATAGTCATGTGAATAAACTGTAGATATATATTACAGTGTGAACAAAATATACATTATTTGCAAATATTCATACATAAAGGGAGTAAGTTGTAAAGTCTGTTTCTATGGGGCATGGGAACGGTATGCTATAATGCAGAAAATAACACATATCCAATAATACACATGACACCATATCTTAGTTGGAGATACAGAAAATAACACATAACCAATAATACACATGACACCATATCTTAGTTGGAGAATGGCCGCAGCAGAATTTATTGGTAGATTTTTAAACATACCATGTACTTTCCAAATACATAAAACTAGCCAGCCCAATTCCTTCATTGGGTAGCCTATCCCAATAGTTCCGCCTTTTGATTCTTCCGGCCAGGAAACTACTTATATAACAAACTTAAATTTTTCCTCCAGCTGCGACAATAGTTTTATTTTATTTATTTATTTATTTTTTAAAACTTTATTAACAACATATACTCAATATATTACACAACTGGATGGGTGGGTGAAAATCTGGACAGCATGTTGACGATGCTCCTCCTTCACCGATCTTCACCGACTGACAGGTAAGCTAGCCGCAAACCAGCTTTTATACCCCTTCCTTTAGGTCACGTGATTGCTAACCACCAATCACCTTTCTTTTCTACTCAGCTGTCGCTCGGGACCTTCAATCAAGCCAGGGACTTCGCTGACTGCAATTTCTACCTCAGGTAAGCATATAAACTTAACCTTTTTCTTTTACAGCAACCTTCCCATGCCTGCTATAAGTGTTAGGCACACTTAAGCTTACATGGGAACGGTATGCTATAATGCAGAAAATAACACATATCCAATAATACACATGACACCATATCGTAGCTGGAGATACAGAAAATAACACATAACCAATAATACACATGACACCATATCTTAGTTGGAGAATGGCCGCAGCAGAATTTATAAGTAGATTTTTAAACATACCATGTACTTTCCAAATACATAAAACTAGCCAGCCCAATTCCTTCATTGGGTAGCCTATCCCATTAGTTCCGCCTTTTGATTCTTCCGGCCAGGAAACTACTTATATAACAAACTTAAATTTTTCCTCCACGCCAATTCACTTTACTCAGGAAATGTGTAATTGGCACATTCCCATTTAAACATTGCTTTTTCAATGGCGTTTTGCAAACCGACATTAAAGATATTATTGCCGATATCTGACAGATGAATACCATCACTTCTGCGTAGGCCATCTCCACCTAATTCCAACTCCTCTTGTCTATATGTGAGCAAGTTTAAAGATTTCACGAACTTGCAAATTCCAAAATTTAACTTCTTTTTGCAGCGTTCCAAAGCCTTCAAGTTAGGCTGTTGAAGCCACGGCAACCGAGACACCATTTCTGACCAAACGATAATAGCTTGAGGTAAATTGAAATGTAAAACCGCTAAATCTCTTTTAATCTGTCTAGAAAGATCCCATATTTTAGTTTTACCTATGTCATTCCCTCCCAAATGAATGATCACAATGTCAGTTGTTCCCCACTTATGTAACATTAATGAAAACAATTGCCATAAATCATTCCAAACAGCACCTCTAATGCCTAACCAGTGAATCTTAATTCTCTTAACTGGAAAACTTAAATTAAGTCCATAACTCCTGATCAATGCTCGTCTCTTGGCCCAATATATGAAAGAATGGCCAATGATCCAAACCAGATACTGCTTGTCCCCTGGAATAAATCAATCAACATTTATCAATTAAATTTGGCCTAATGTACGATCTGTATCTTTTTGAATCCCATCGTCCTAGCCTTCTGATAAAACCCTCGCCAAAACCTAATAATGAAGCTTGGGTTGCAGCTCAAATACTTGACCAAACAGTCTCAAAAAGAAAGAAATGCCAGCCAGTTGTTTTTTAACATAAGCTACCAAATGCTGAGCATCAGTATGCTCCAACATTAACAAAATTAAATGATCTAAATCCCCATTGACTCCTTCCCTTTTTGCTTTATGATTTAACCAATTTTGCCAAGTGCTCAGATAATCCCTCCAAGTTTTCTTTGAAAGCGATTGAGAAATAAACTCTTCTAATTTGTTGCTATTAAATTCCACAGATAACTCGGGCAGTCGAAAATTTCTGGATCGATGTCTCCCGCTAGCTGACAGAAAAGAGTAAGCTGAAAACGAGACAAAGCATCTGCCATTGAACATGTTTTGCTTTTATCCATATGTTATGCTTGAATGCTCTAAAAACAATCTGTCGTAATATATTTACCACTGGCGGAGATTTTGCTGATAAAGTATTGATTACTTGAACTACCCCCATGTCACAATGTAATATAATCCTTTTATTAACAAGTAGATGACCCCAAATTTCTAACGCCACCAATACTGGGAATAGTTCAAGTAAAACCAAATTTTTAATTAAATCTGTTTGACTCCAATATGCGGGCCAAGCCTCACAACACCAATGTTGTTTAAATATTACGCCAAAACCCGTTGATGCTGCAGCGTCTGAATAAAGGTGTAGTGCAGAGTTTTCGACAAAATCATCCTGCCAGCAGGTTCTACCATTGAAATGCATTAGAAACTGCTGCCAAATGATCAAATCCTCCTTAACTTCGTTAGGGATACGAATATGCCAGTTAGGGTTACACATACCAACTATAAGTTGTATGAGCCTCCGATTAAAAACCCTACCGATCGGGATTATCATTGTCGCAAAATTTAAATGTCCTACTAACGATTGAATATGCTTTAGAGTCAGCTTCTTGGCTGCTAGAGCAGCCGACAGCAAACTTCTTAATTTTTGAAGTTTTGCATCAGGTAGTCTAAATTCCATTTTGACAGAATCAATTTCGATTCCTAAAAACTGTAAAGTAGTAGATGGTTTAAATGTCTTATCCATGGCTATAGGTATCCCAAATTTTTTAGCTAATAACAAAAATGTGTTTAAAAGAATGTTGCAAGTGTCTGTACCGGTTGGACCGATAAATAAAAAGTCATCTAAATAATGTAACATAAATTCAGAACCAGTTTCAAATTTAACCGTCCATTCTAAAAAATTCGAAAATAATTCAAAATAATTGCAAGAAACGGCACAGCCCATAGGCAAACATTTGTCATAATAATAACCCCCATCAAAATGGAAACCTAACAGAAAGTAACAATCGGGATGAATCGGAAGTAATCTGAAAGCAGACTGAATATCACTTTTTGCTAATTGTGCTCCTGCACCGCAAAGTCTGAGTAAGTTAACCACTTTATCAAAAGACGCATATTCCACTGAACATAACTCTGGAGAAATGCTGTCATTAACCGATAAACCATTAGGGAACGACAAATGATGAATTTGTCTAAAAGAGCCAGTTTCCTTTTTAGGTACTACTCCTAAAGGAGAAATTCTCATATTAAACAATGGGATATCTTCAAAAGGACCAGCAATTCTGCTGTAAGATAATTCCTTAAGTAATTTTTCTCTGACAATTTTAGGATATTTTTTAGCTGATTTTAAATTATCCACTACAACTGGAGACCATTTTGTGTTATCAGTCGGGATGATAAAACCTTCACTAAAACCCGATTCAATTATTGTTGCTTTCTGTTGGTTTGGATAAACCCTTAAGTAGGGTAACATTGCGGACAGTATCACTGGTGTTATCACTTTTTTGGTGCTGTTCTCTCTGATTGGATTTTCTATTTTGCCATTTGCAAAAATTTTCATTAAAGGACCAACAAGCATTCCTACTTGCAACATTCTTAGTCTGATTCTGCAGGGGCTGAGGTTTTGGTGCTAACATTCCCATCCATAAATCTATGTCCTTAGAACCCCAAAGCATAGACTTATGAACTGCTATTTTTTGTCTTACTCGGTCATCATATAAAAACCAAGCTACTCCACCATAGCTTCGATATGCTTCCAAAATAATATCTAAATGTTTAAATAAACCCGGACCCAAATTGGGAAACCTCTCACATAATATATTGGAATATATGCAAAAAGCCTGCAACCAATTTGTGAATGTTCTGGCCACTGGTCTGCGTCTCTCCTCCTCAGTATCCCCTTTATGGTCTGATTTTAAAAATTCCTTAGCCGAGGGCAAAAGTGAAAGCAAGTCTACATAATCACCTTTTATAATTTTTTCCTTAACTGCCCCTGATAAATGTAAGCCAAGCATACAAATACATCCTTATAGTTATTTTCGTGAATTCCTGTGCTTGTTTGCGTATTCGCCGCACCAGGAGAGTTAGAGTTAATTAGAGTTTTAAATATATTACCTAGTTCCTGTAGCAGTCTTGAACCTTGCTCCGCACTTGCCTGTGGCTGTGGATCTTGTTGGATGCCGACCTGAGCTGGGAGGGAGGAACAGAGGCTGCCCCAGCCATTGAAGGGTAGCTGGAAGTGTTTGGCATCAGCGCTCTGGAGCTCCATGGCAGCCTCCGATGCCATCCCAAACTCGACCTACGCCAGCAATGACGTCTGCGGTGGTGACGACGCCTGCCATCTGGGGACGTTGCTAGAAGACTCCGCTGAAGTGCTTGGCCTGTCTTGGCTTGTCCCAGGATCCAAGCGGAGAAGAATCGGCGGAGCGTGTGAGCTCGTCTGACCTTCTGAAGTGGAGCGGAGTCGTCCCTGAAGATCCGTGACAGGAGAGGGAACAGCCTTGCTTGATGTCGCTGGGGTGCGGAGATTCTTCCGTGGAGCGGTGGCCGAAAGCTTCTTCCTTTGCGCCGGAAGACTCTTGAATGCGGCTTTCTTAACCGGAGCTTTTCTTTTCCCTCTTTTCGTAGGCGACGATCCGGTTGGCTGATTGCGGGACCCGGAAGTGTCTTCTGATTGGCAGGCGGAGTTCTCGTCGGAATCACCTTGAAGCTCCTGGCGGCAACCCACGATGACGCGCTTGATGTCTTCCAGACCCGCCTTCTCCTGAAGCCATCGTAGGACGTCCTCAGCGGCGAGCAGCGGAGGTTCCGGTGCGGATGTAGCGGCAAATCTGGACAGCATGTTGACGATGCGCCTCCTTCACCGATCTTCGCCGACTGACAGGTAAGCTAGCCGCAAACCGGCTTTTATACCCCTTCCTTTAGGTCACGTGATTGCTAACCACCAATCACCTTTCTTTTCTACTCAGCTGTCGCTCGGGACCTTCAATCAAGCCAGGGACTTCGCTGACTGCAATTTCTACCTCAGGTAAGCATATAAACTTAACCTTTTTCTTTTACAGCAACCTTCCCATGCCTGCTATAAGTGTTAGGCACACTTAAGCTTACATTAGCCACAGATGTCACCAATGTTGTTTTTCATTCTCTTACCTGGTTGGTGGACTTTATAGTTCACATTCTTGATTTTTTTTACAATTTCAAACAGGCCCTGTCACCTGGCCAAGTACATACGCTCTGCAGTGGGGATCAGTACTGCCATCCTGTCCCACTGTCCCCCGGAAGTGCTTCACCTTAGCAGTAATGATGGGCGAATTTATTCTGCAGGTGCGAATTTGCGGCGAATTTGCGTGATTCACCACCTGCGAATAAATTTGCAAAATGGGTGCAACAATTTGCTAAACGGGTGCGAAAATTCTCTGCCGAAAATTCACCGGCGTCAAAAAAAATTGGATCGTTTCGCAAATTTCACGCAAAATCCGTGAATTTCTCAGCAAAGCGAAACTGCGCAAATTCACCCATCACTACTCAGCAGACCAATTTTAGAACTGAAATTGAGCCTCTTGGGCATTCTGCAAGTGTTGCTTGACCATTGTTATCAACCCTGATATAATTTTCTCATTTGAGAGACATACTCCAGAATACTCTTGTGGGGAGCAGCTTTACTCTCCCAAGCCTTCTTTACAATATAAAGCTGTCTTTGGGGCCTGCAACCATACACTAACTCAACTCCATCTTTTGCACCATCGATATCCACATCTGTGGATAGTAGACAGACATGCACAACTGTTTTATCTGGAACAATTTGCACACACCTGCCATAACCCTCAACATGAATGGGGTGCCCTTGTCAGTGAGTATTTCCTGGGAAAGCTCCTCCTTCTGAACATCTAGAAGAGTTTACAAGCGATGACTTGAGACCAGGCCTTTCTCAGGGGAATAGCTTCAGGGTACCGGGTGGCATAACCAAAATATATTTGGTGGCATCACCAAAATATATTGATGCCATCGGCAGATCAATAATAGTGACATTTTTAAAGAATAGGTCTGGGCCCTCTTAGCAAGGAAGTAGCCTTTCGCCCATTAGCCATAATAATTTGATGTGTATAAAAGCTCTACAGAGATCACAAACATCATATGCAGTCCTATGCTTTTAAAAACTAGCATTGGTTTGGGCAATCTCTCCATCTTAAAAGCCGCATACCAGTGTGGAGGATTTAGCCCTCAGACTGAAACCAAGGTTCAACGAGACACTGATTACAAGTAATGCTACTATGCAGAGAAGTAAAAGGCTTTTTATATTATGACCAGAGTTAAATAAGTTAGGGACCACCATATAGGGTTTACCTTGACATGTTATGGTGGCTTATCAACTTTATAATCATAACTTTATAACTAAAAACCCCTGTTTTGTAAACACATGCACTTGCATTTCTACTGAATTGCTTATGAAACAGGGGACCAGGGAATGTGGATTACTATATACTTTATCTTAGCGTTTTGAGTGCTCCCACAACCCTCCTTTTTGTAAATCATAGACCATTAAGCAAGTGATTGTTTCAGGCTTTACCAAGAGCTTGCTCAAACATTGCTCACTTAAATAAACAGTAACACCAAAAAAGTGTTTTAAAGTAATGAAAATATCATGTACTGTTGCCCTGCGCTGATAAAACGGATTTGTTTGTTTCAGAAACTTTACTATAGTTCATATAAACAAGCTGCTGTGTAGCAATGGCTGAAGTTGAAAAAAGGCTATATGGCACAGGTTAAATAGTGTATAACAGATAACACCATTATGTTTTACAGAGATAATCTGCTATCTGCTGTGTAATTTGAGCCTGTTCTCCCTTGCATGACTGCCCCCATTGCTACAGAGCAGCATATTTATATAAAGAAGTATGTTTCAGAAGCAAAAACAGTCGTTTTAACAGTGCAGGGCAAAATTGCATTATATTTTCATTACTTTAAAACACTTTTATTTTTTGATGTTACTGTTCCTTCATTCAGAGCTAGTGATCTGTTCAGAATACAATGTAAAAATGCAAACATAAAATAGAAGGTTAGGTTACACATTTTCTGCAGACATACAGTAAGAAGCAATGCACTCCACATTTTAGCCTAATTTGGAAATTGAGAATATAAATATAATCAGTTCAAACACATATTAAAGGGAAGGTATAACCATTTTATCTTGATTTGATGATTTTTAAATTGTCAAAATATTCACTTCTGTTTTGAAAAGTGTCTGCATCTTAAAAATTGGCAACAGAGTTAATTTATGAATTGTGTTATTCATAAGATTGTCCAATGAGATTACCATCAAAATAGACTTAAGCAGGCTGCTGGTGGTCCTTATATACTAGTACAAACATTACATCTATTGTTAGGACTGAGTCTGACCCATAAAAAATATAAATACAATTAAAAAACTGCTCAGAATATGTAATACAAGTTTAGGGTCTATTATCCAGAATTCTTAAGACATGGAGTTCTTTGTACAAGGGATATTTCCATAATTTGTTTCAACATACCTTAAAGAAGTTGTTCACCTTTGAGATAACTTTTAGTATGATGTAGAGAGTGATATTCTGAGACAATTTGTAATTGTTTTGTATTTTTTATTATTTAAGGTTTTTGAGTTATTTAGTGTTTTATTCAGCAGCTCTTCAATTTGCATTCTGGTAGCTAGGGACCAAATTACCCTAGCAACCATGCACTGCTGTGAATAAGAGACTGGAATATGAATAGGAGAGACCTGAATAGAAAGATGAGGAATAAAAAGTAGCAATAACATACATTTGTAGCCTTACAGAGCATTTGCTTTTTAGAAGGGGTCAGCGACCCATTTGAAAGCTGCAAAGAGTCAGAAGAAAAAGACAAACAAATATAGAACTATAAAAAATAGATAATGAAGACCAATTGAAAAGTTGCTTCTATAACATACTAAAAGATACCTTAAAAATAATTTAAAACTTAAAATAGGATTATTTCACCACCAATATTTATCCATGTATTTTAATTAGGATTACATACAAGGTACTGTTTTATTATTACAGAGAAAATAATTGGTAAAAATTAGGATTATTTGCTTATTAGACTCTATGCACGCTAGACATCGTGTTGTTTGGAGCATCTAATGTGTTTCTGGATAAGGGATTACGTTTTCTGCTTTCTACTTGTCTTGGAATGTACTCTAAGTACTTATGTACATGTATAACAGGATGTATAACAGGATAAAGGAATGAGCAGTTGGTAGCTCTCCAAGTGAATTCAGCTGATGATAGGACACACACAAACACAAGGGACTGTGGAAATCAGTTTTAAAAATGATTTAATTTATTTGCTTACTATGGAGTCTTAGAGGTACATTTATCAAGGGTCGAATTTTGAATTCATGTGAGTTTTTTTAAACTCCCTTAAATTCGAATGAATTTGAAATTCGACTAGGGGAAATTTATTAATAAAATTGAATTATTAAAACTCTAACAAATTTAAATGACCTGAAAACTCGAATCGAATTTGAGTCTCTGGAAAAAACTCGAATGTCAGGAAGGCTGCAAACATCTCCAAATTGATCCCTGGACCTATCTCATTGGGGTATATTTATCAAAGAGTGAAGTTAGAGATCGCCACAGTCCTCTAGAGTGAAATTCTGCCACTCTTCATTCATTTCTATGGGATTTTGAAAGGAGTATTTATCAAAGCATGAACTTTCACTTTCACCCATTGATAAATACTTTTTTAAAAATCCCATAGAAATTAATGGAGAGTGTGAAATTTGACTCTAGTGTGTAGATGAACCGCACCTCTCACCCTTTCTACGATGCTTCCTGTACAATGTAGAAGATTTAAGAGAATAGCACAACACCATATATGTTGCAGGTGGGGAGCTTACCCCTTTTATTTAAAGTGACCACTTGTGCATCAACGTTTTGGGGGGGATTAACCCTCCCTTCGTCAGGATATAAACATTTGTGCTACAAACATTTTTAAAGCATAGGGATACATAGAGTCCCGCCCAAATTTCACTCGAGAGCACTGTGGCGGGGCGACCTCTAACCTCACTCTTTAATAAATTTACCCCATTGACTTAATCAGTCGTAATATATTCGACGTAAATAGTCGAATTCGAATTCTTAAAGGGCTAGAGTATGATAAATCTAGAAAATGTAATACATTTTTAAAAAAAAAAAAAAACTCAAATCGAGTTTGGATAATTCCCTAGTCGAATTTGACAGTTTAGAGCAGTGATCCCCAACCAGTAGCTCGTGAGCAACATGTTGCTCTCCAACCCCTTGGATGTTGCTCTCAGTGGCCTCAAAGCAGGAGCTTATTTTTGAATTCCAGGCTTGGAAAACCAGATGTACTGCCAAACAGAGCCTCAATGTAGGTTGACAATCCACATAGGGGCTACCAAATGGCCAATCACAGCACTTATTTGGCAGCCCAAGAACATTTCTCATGCATATGTTGCTCCCCAACTCCTTTTAATTCTGAATGTTGCTCACGGGTTCAAAAGGGTTGGGGATCCCTGGTTTAGACCATAAAAAAATTCAATATTCAAATTAGAATTTTCAATTCAACCCTTAAAAATAATTCTGCCTTCCCTTTTTCTGGTTAACCGATCTTATACCTTGTCCCCAATGCCTCTTTAAATATGGATGGGTGGCATGCCAGCCACCCCCCCCCCCCTTAAATCTTGTTGCCCTAGGCCCAGGCCTTTGTGGCCTTGCTAATATGGGTATACTGAACAGTTTGATGCCCAATATGTAGTATGTGGTGTGTAGAGACAAATTAATATATAGCACACACAATTTTACAGGCAAAAACAAGTAATCAAGAACATTGAAAAAACTCACTAAAATGAGTGCAATAAACTCATTAAAATCCAATAAATTAGCTCAATTCAATACATTTTTTTCACCCAGTGTAATATGCTCTCAGAATCACTGTTTAAATAGTTTCTCTTGGCCAAATACATTTTACAAACACAAACAAGTAAACACCTATGCAAAGTTGGAAATGTAATAAAATGGCTAAAAATGCAATAAAATTGCTAAAACTGCAACATAAATGTAAAATGTGAATAAGCTATTTGCAAAGGCATTGTGTGTATTTTTTAATCTTGTTTCAGATTATATTTATTATATATATAGTGATGGGTGAATTTATTCGCCAGGAGCTACTTCACAGCGAATTCCCGCATTTCACCGCCGCAAATAAATTAGTCAAACTGCTGTGAAAAATCTTTCGCCGGTGTCGAAAAAAGGAGTTTTGCGAATTTTACGAGAAATTTGCGAATTTTTCAGCCAAGCAAAATGGCTCTAATTCGTCTACCACTATATATATATATATATATATATATATATATATATATATATATATATATATATATATATATATACACACATATATAAATATTATATTTATCAGCTTACAAAGGTCTCATTATTAGCATTTATATACAGGTATGGGATCTGTTATCTGGAAACCCATTATACAGAAAGCTCCGAATTACAGAAAGGCCATCTCCCATAGATAATAGTACTGACTATGCCTATGATTACGTATCTTTTGATACGAAACACGTCAGGACTTGTATCTTTTAATATGATGGAATAAAGCTTCGTGTTTTTACCTCAACCGCCTTGGCTGCAGGAGTGCGTGTACTTTTATTTGTGATGAATTATATTGCCTGAGCTATGGTTAGGGGCACGGCACCCGGGCCTTCCGGCAGATTTGGTGAGTGCAAGCTCCGCTGACTTTCATGTTCCTAAGGTTCAATTGGTTACCTTTCAATGTCGGACCTGGGGTTTGTACACCCAGGTCAATTTTGGTGAGCTATAATCCAATAGTTTTGCTGGCACTGTACGTTTTAAGCACAACTATAGCTTGTTGCCAATGATAATTATTAAGTCGTCATCAAGAGAGATTGGAGCCAGCCGAATTTTTCTTTACATCTCCCAAAGGGGTAAATTTATCAAATAGTGAAGTTCCGCCACTAGAGTGAAATTACGCAGCTCACAATTAATTTCTATGGGATTTTGAAAGGCATATTTATCAATGGATGAAAGTGAACGTTCACTCTTTGATAAATACGCCTTTAAAAATCCCATAGAAATGAATGAAGTGACTCCATTTTATCCAAATAATCCATACTTTTAAAAAAGTATTTCCTTTTTTCTCTGTAAAAACAGTACCTTGTACTCGATCCAAACTAAGATATGATTAATCCTTATTGGAAGCAAAAACAGCCTGTTGGGTTTATTTAAAGTTTACATGATTTTCTAGTAGAATTAAGGTATGAAGATTCAAATTACAGAAATATCCATTATCCGGAAAACCCCAGGTCCCGAGCATTCTGGATAACAGGTCCCATTTCTGTATTTCCTAGTGTACATTATCTTTCAAAGTGTTTTTCCATATTTTTTATGGGCCTGTCAGACACAATGGATACGTTTATCATTTACATGCATGTGTGCACAACATCAACAGCAGTACCCATACTGTATGCAAATAACTAAAGAGCCCAGCATTATATCTACCCTTAACAAACTTCTGTCTTGCCTTCAATAAGTATTCTTATTTCTCTTGATGTTTGTACATCCTAGTTTAATTCTGCTTCAAACTGAAGGAATCCCTTTATGCAAACACTTCTCTTACTTCAAAGTGAGAAATCAAGCGAATATAAAGTAATCTGTAACATTTTTTCTCACACTACTACTACCTATTAACATTGCTAATGTTCTCTTGGTAATGCCTATGAGATTTTAAAATCCAGAGGCAAAATCTTTTCATCTCTCATATTGGTCTTTTTGGTGTCAAAAGAAATTGAAATTAGACCTATCACAATTAATAGTTATATTGGATTAAAGGAAGAACTCCTAGAGGAACTTAAAATACATGAACGGATTGTGGTTGAAAAATGTCACCATTGTCACATCTTTGTTACATCAGAAATTCACGAGCAGATGGTTATTTTTAGTGTATACAGTACTTGTTTAATCTGATCATTGCGTTACAATGGAACAGTGGGTTTCTGACAATATACTGAATCCCTATGGCTTGGCCTATTGATGGTGTATAATTGGAACACATTTTTTAACAGGGAAATTGTAATGAGACTTTTTTTTTCAAGAGCCCAAGGGAAGTGCAGTATGGTGAATGAAAATAAAATCAAAACAATTACTAAATCACTTATCAAAACAAAATCAGGTCAAGGAATATTTATAAAGTAAACAAAAAAGTATTAATGGACATACATTATAAAATTATGCTATAATTTGTATTTCAAGAGATCCTAATAATAGGCAGAAATGATCTGAATTCTTGCTAACAATGCTACCCTGTGCCTAATGCATAAATACATGTACGGGAATACCAAGATGCTGGAAGTGGCTTGCCAGAATTGCTTCTGTCGTAGCTGCTCCTTTGGTGTCCATGTCTGGCCCAATGTAATGTCACGTATGGTAATCCCAATACCCATAACAGACACCAAGGTTCCTATCTTCTCACACTACTGCCTATAACAGCTGCCTCTTGCTTCGGGAATAGCTCTCCCCTACTAGAATGCTGCTAGCTCTTAAAGTGAGAGAACCAAGGGGAGAGTTCTGAGCAGACAAGGGAAGCGTAACTTGTGACAGGAGGAATGGGGTTAGAGCAATGCGTAGTCGAGGAAACGAGCCAGAGGTCAATAACCAGTTTCTCAGCAGAGTACAGAATCCAGATCTGGAAGAACAGTCACAAAAAAGGCAATGGTCGGTCCAGGCAGTGAATCAGCAAAGGTCAGGGACAAGCATGAGTCAAGACAAGGAAAATGGGACAATAAGCACACCCAGGAACTACAGTCTCTGACAATAGACCTATGTTGGGAAATGAAAAAAAACATACAAGGCACCTTTAAATATTTGAATTTTTCACCAAGCAAATTGACGTCAGACCTGGCACACCAAACAAAAGGACACAAGCGCAACTAAACAGAAGAGCACTGGCATCCCCGCAAGGAGAGCAGCAAATATTCCTGCTGACAATCAAAAGAAATCGGAGGAGGAAGGAGAATTCTGTCAAACTACTCTGACAGACTTTAACAAAGAAACAAACAGGGGAATGTAATAAAAGTCGCAAAGAGCAAAACAATTCGCACCAATAAGACTAAAAATCCACATCTCGCAATGTAATATTGTTCCTTAAACTGTTACTGCATTGCGAATTTTAATTGAGCATTGCGAATTTTAATTGCGCATTGCGAATTTTAATTGCGCACTCATAAGAAGTGCTTGAAGGTGTCGTAATCTTTTGGAGCAAACATAACGACTTTTTCAGTAAGAAGTTTTATTACATTGACTGCGCATTGGCGCAAACTATAAAATTCGCAAACGGTCTTTCACTGTCGGAAGTGGTCGCTAAACAGTTTCCGGGCTCGCAAAAGCTATATTAAATTCGCACAAAGCAAAATTTGTTCGCGCAAAGGCATAACTTTTCGCATTGCGAATAGTTTTTCCATTAGCGACTTTTATTACATTGCCCCAAAAGTGTTCTGAGTTCAGGAGGAACCAGCAGTGCTGTTATTAATAATTTCAGATACAGAAAATGGACTAATGAATTTGGGTCCTAGCTTGGTAGAAAGAACTTTCAATGGGATATTCTTGGAAGATAACCAAACCATATCACTAACCTGATACTCAGGTGACACTTAAGATGTCTATCACAGACTTTCTTTTGGGCAGCTAATTCTGAAGAAAATGAGTTTTGAACCTTTTGCTAAATCTTAGAAAAGTGATCAACGAAAGAGTTGACAGCAGGGACAACTGGGGAAATGATCAGAAAATGAAAAGGCTCTAGGATGATAAAAAAAAACATACAAAGGAGATTCTCAAGTGGATGAGTGAGTAACATTATTAAATGCAAACGGAAGAAAATTTGCCCATTGTGATTGGTTACTGGAGACATAAATCCTGAGATATTACGCCAATGACTGATTTTTCCTTTCCAAGTGGCCATTAGATTGCAGGTGGTAGGGAGAGAAAAAAGACAAATCAGTGCCCATAAGAGACCAAAAGGCCCACCAGAACCTTGAAACAAATTGAACCTCCCTATTAGAAACAATGTTTAATGAAGCTCCATGAAGCTCAAATATATTGGATATGAAAAGTTCAGCAGGAGACTTAACGGAGGGGATGGTGGGAAGGGGAATACAATTTTACATAATTGGTCCTATACCACTCAAGTAATATTATTTCCTTTAGAGAGAGGTAATTCCATAATGAAATCCATGGAGATATGAGTCCATGGCTGGAATAGGAAGCAACTGTAGCAGACCATGGGCTAAGGATATGGATGGGGTTGAACGTTGGCAAACTGGACAAGGATCAATATAATTATCAAAACACATTTTTCTTCGGCACACCACTTACTTTCTTTTCATAGGGTGCATTCAACTCCTCAGGCTACTTCCAAGCCAATTTCTCATACATGAATTCCCATTGGGAGGAAGCAACCCAGACACATGGCTTTGCCTTTTAGAACATTTATTCCAGCAGAGTTGGCACAAGCTTTCGGGGTCAACCTGAGGAACAACTGTGCCAACTCTGCTGGAATAAATGTTCTAAAAGGCAAAGCCAAGTGTCTGGTGTGCTTCCTCCCTATGTGAATTCATCAATATAATTACCAACATACTGTCTTAATGTTGGCCATCAGAGGGTGCAGAACAAAATAGAACAGCTGGATGACCAGTTACCTTAGAATTGTGAGTCTCAAACAAAACCACCTCACAACAGTTTTCCGGAACAAAGACTTTGCCTGGAGGTACATTAGAAGGTAAATTTACCGGGGGGGCGTGGCTTGCCGCCGAGAGTAATGGCCGCATGTTAGGGGAGCTCTGACAGTCTGCCGTCGGTTGAGGCCTGATACGCACGGTATATCATGGGGAAAACTGGCAAAACAAGAGCGGAGAAGGAACAGACACCAATGCGGAGGCAAACTTCGGCACAACAGGATTTAGCACCGCTGTTTGTGAAGAAAAAGCCGGACCGCGCGGCTTCCAAAATGGCGCCGATGGCGGCGGCCAGAGAAGCGTATGCGGAGGCAGAGAGGGATACCACTGAACCGGAGAGTGATGCGGAAGAGGAGGCAAATATCCGCTCTTACCTGGCTAACCTCCCATCTCGTTCAGAGCTTAAGTCCATGCTTCAGGAGGTCACTGCTTCGCTAAAGGAGGAACTGCAGGAAATAAAACGTGACATGGTAAGCATTGTGTCTCGTACTGATGACATTGAAACTAATCAAAACAAACTGCTCCATAATGAAAAGCTTTTCCATACCCAGTTGACTGCCCAGGCTCGCATCATTACCGATATGCAGAGGCAATTGGAAGATAGCGAGAATAGGAGCAGGCGCAATAATATAAGGGTTCGAGGCCTCCCCGAAACTGTACTCTCGGATGAGATCCGGCCTGCACTATTACAAATTTTTAATGGCATTTTATCAAGGGATGCAGGAACGGACATTGCTATAGAAAGGGCCCATAGGGTCCAGAAACCGAAGGCTGCCCCATTAAATGCCCCACGAGACGTGTTGTGCTGCTTAAATAGTTTCAAACTTAAAGAGGATATCATCCAAAAGGCGAAGGATATGGACGGTTTGACCTATGAGGACAATGCAATAAAATTGTTTCAAGATGTGTCTCGTTCTACGTTAATGAAACGAAAAGCTTTGAGACCATTAACAGATGTTCTCAGGGAAAGGAGCATTGCCTATCGATGGGGGTTTCCATTTGCCTTGATGGTGTCGAAAGATGGCACCCAAACTGCTCTGCGAGTTCCAGAGGATACCCCTCACTTCTTGAGAAGGCTGCAACTTCCTCCAATACAACTCCCGGGCTGGTCTACAGAAACTACAGGGGCTCAAGCACCAGATTTTGAGTTGGAGGGAAGATGGTCGTCCCAACGTACCCCCAGACAGACCCCGAGGACGCCGAGGAACATGTCTTCTAGAGAGAGATTCGCCTCTCCTACTGCACCTCCTCACTGAGAGAGGGCCTCTCCTTTTTGTCTACGGTTTCTACGCCTCTTCGGAGGTATGTCGGCAGAACGCTGTTATTGAGGTTGCTCTCTTCATTGGACCTATGAGGACTTTCTATGGCTCTCCTGGTTGATAAGTCTATGTTTTGTTTATTATTTTTGTTTTTATTGAAATGTTCTTTATGTACGTGATTTTTTGCCTTGGTTTTTTCCACTCAGTTTTAGCGTTTAGGCTGTCGGGCCTGCCGACGGTCAGGCTTACCACGTGTTTTCTTGACAGTCTAGTCCAGTTTCCTCTCGACTGACAAGTTCTCCCCCCCAGTTATAATGGCCAACAGAATTGATAACCAGACTTGGGTTATTTTCATACCCACCCCTGGTTCGGCCAGTTGGGAACGGTTTGTTTCCCATAATTTTCACCCGATTTCTCCTCCCCCCTCTTTTGTCCTTCCTTCTGGGATAAGGGTAATAGTGAGTAATATACCTGACTCTATGTTTTTTTGGACCTTGTGTACATTTGGTAACTTTGATCCAACAACTTATGTCTTCTAGCATGGATTGTACAATTATTAGTTACAATGTTAACGGTATGAACGAGCCCATTAAACGTTCACAAATTTTGCATGAATGTAAGAGATTAGGAGCTCAGATTGTTCTAATTCAGGAAACCCATTTTAAGGACAATAAAGTCCCCCAGTTTTCCTCCAAATACTACACTAGAATGTTTACTAGCAACAATCCGGTGAAAAAAAGCACAGGCGTGATGACGCTGATCCACAAGGACTTGCCGTTTGTGCTTATCGATCAGAAAAAAGATTCTGAAGGCAGATACTTGTTGTTAAAGGGTAAAGTGGCTGACTCAACAATTACTATAGCTAATGTTTATGCCCCCAACTCTGATCAGGTGAACTTTTTATGTCATTTTCTTTCCACCTTATCTTCATTTGCTGAAGGTGTTATTTACTTAGGAGGCGATTTAAATGTTCCACTCAACCCTTTGTCTGATACTTCCAACAAAAAATGTCATATTTCCTATAAAGGCCTTAAAACGGTGAAGAAAGCCTTAATGGATCTACAATTAGTAGATATCTGGAGGTGCCTTAATGCTCACTGTATAGATTTCTCCCACTATTCGAAAACATATTCATGTTATTCCAGGATAGATTATATCTTTATATCTCATAAATGGCTTCAGTTTTGTCAGGCTGCTAATATCGCTCAGGGAACTCTCTCTGACCACTCGCCAGTAGTGGTACACATGTCTATTCCGAATACCACTAAAACGGAGTTTAATTGGAGATTCAATAGTACAATGCTGTTAAATGACACCACAAAGGCACAAATACGTTCTATGATAGAGAACTTCTTTTTAGATAATGATGTTCCGGGAACAAATCCTGCAATATTGTGGGAAACTCATAAGTGCGTGTTGCGGGGTCATCTCATAGCATTATGTACGAAGCTTAAGAAGGAAAGAGAGAAGACTGTACATACTTTATTGAAAGAGATTGCTATTTTGGAACAATCTCACAAGCAAACCATTGCTGTTGATACGCTGAAGGTATTAGAAGGTAAACGGCTACTACTGAAATCTACCCTAGACCATTATTCCTACAGGGCCTATCTTAGATGTAAGCAAAGGACATATGATTTGGGAGATAAGAGCACTAAACACTTTGCCAATATTTTAAAGAGATTGGGACCAAATACTTTTATCTCTTCCATTAAAGGGAATGACCAAAAAACATACTTTTCGACTCCCCGGATTGCTCAGTGCTTCCATCAGTTTTACCAGTCCCTCTATAAATTACATGACTCTAGCCCACCAGTCTCTTTACGGTCTGACATAGAGAAATTTATACAGGAGGCCAATCTCCCACAGTTAACGCTACCACAATGCCATCGAATTGATGCACCCTTTACTGTTACAGAGATAGAGGAGACTTTAAAATCCATTCCGACGAATAAAAGTCCTGGTCCAGATGGTTATAATTCATTATACTACAAAGTTTTCTCTGCAGAATTACTTCCCTATATGCATAGGTATTTCAATGCGATAGACAGTGGTAGCCAATTCCCAGCTCAAGCCAAAGAAGCTCACATTACAGTGATACATAAACAAGGGAAAGACCCACAGAGTTGTGGGAGTTATAGGCCTAATTCCCTCATCAACGTAGACCTAAAAATATTTGCTAAAATTATAGCTAATAGGCTAAAGACTGAGTTGGCGCACCTGATACACCCAGACCAATCGGGTTTTGTCCCGAAAAGGGAGGGAAAGGATAACTCCTATAAAATGTTCTCCCTCATGCATTATGCCAAATTGAAACAGATCCCTGCCATGCTTTTAACTATTGACGCCGAAAAGGCATTTGATAGGATTTCCTGGGAGTTTCTGTATCAGACGTTAATAGGATTTGGATTTAGTATCACAACAATTAATAGAATATTTGCCTTATACTCCGAACCCACTGCCAGAGTCCGCATCAATGGCACCCTCTCTCCCAAGATTAGCATCCATAATGGTACACGACAAGGCTGCCCTCTCTCCCCTGTGTTATTCGTTCTGGTTATGGAAACTATGTTGGCTACTATAAGAAACAATAATGATATCTCAGGACTGGTTGTGGGAACTACCGAACATAAATTATCTGCTTTTGCAGACGATCTTCTGTTATTTATAACTAGACCTATTATTTCTCTCCCAAATCTTATGGTTTTGTTTTCACGGTTTGGGAAACTTTCAAATTTTAAAGTAAATGCCAGTAAATCGGAAGCGCTGAATATTAACTTACCCAGCCCCTGTAAGACACTAATTAAACACAAATTTCCCTTTCACTGGCCCACAGGTGGAATAAAATACTTAGGTGTGCAGATAACTTCGGATCTTTCCTTATTGTACCAGACTAATTTCCCGCCTTTACTTACCAAATTAACCAAACAGCTACTTTCCTGGAAGACATTAGGACTTACCTGGTTTGGAAAAATCCAGGCTATCAAAATGTCTATCATGCCGCAAATTTTGTACTACTTCCAAACCTTACCGATCAAAATACCCAAACAATTTTTCTCTAAATTACGAGGTCTGTTTAATAAATTTATCTGGGATTATAAGACTCCGAGAATTAAATTTGATACCCTTACCTTGCCTAAGGACAAGGGCGGAGTGGCACTACCAGATCCATACTTATATTATGTCTCAGTGCACTTGGTCAGAACGCTTCATTGGTGTCTGAAAACTAATATGAAGAAATGGGTTGAGGTTGAACAAGCTATGATAGACTTCCCCCTTGGTAATATACTATGGGCTCAGAATGTTAATATCCCTAGGGTCCTTGTCTCTCATCCTACTATATCGGCAACTATGGAGGTATGGTTTAAACAGAGGCGGTCTTCTAACCTTATGTCTCAGCTGCCTAAACTACAACCTCTTCTACTCAACCCTGATTTCCCTCCGAGTTTGGATCCTCAAGCATTTGGTAGATGGGGTTTACTTGGTGATAGGGAAACCAAACTGACGGATTTTTACAGGGATGGTAAGATAGTTTCCCTGGCTTTGATACAGAGATTATGGGGTAAGCACCCTAGGGATCAATGGTGCTATACTCAATTACACCATTATTTGGATACTCTAGACAAACAAGCAATTGATGACCACCCTACTATGTGGGAAAATTTATTGGAAACTAACAACCTCCCATCTCGCCCACTCTCTCTTTCGTACAAGATATTGCAGCATGGTAAAACCTTACTCCAACCTAACTATTTTGATTCCTGGGAACAGGAACTGGAGGTCGTACTATCTCAGCCAGTGAGAAGACAGATATTAGTGAGGTTGCATAAATCTTCCAGGGCGGTCAGGGTCCGTGAGATGCTGTACAAGCTTACTACCCGGTGGTACTACGTACCGACGAAATTACATAGGCTTTTCCCAGGTACTTCTCGACTATGTTGGAGGTGTAACTCAGACTCAGGTTCTTTTAAACATATTTGGTTTACCTGCCCTTCCATTACCTCCTTCTGGGAAAAGGTATGTTCAGCCATTCATACTATTACGGGGACAAATTTGCATCACCTAGATGTACCCCTGTTACTGTTTGGTATTGATCTCCACAATCTGACTTGGATGACTGATAAGCTCTCTCGATATCTGGTTCAAGCAGCATTAGCTTTAATTCCGAAAAACTGGAAATCGCCAACTTCCCCTTCAGTAGTTGAGTGGCTGAACTTATCAGAAGAAACCAGGAAAATGGAGGAGATAACTAGCTTACTTAATAATACCACTGATCAATATAAAAAGGTATGGGAGCCCTGGGTGACATATTTGGGCAGAAATGGATAAAGCCCCCGAATGGACTTCTCTAGGAACATTTAGTGGCTTGAGTTCGGGCGTCCTATATGTATGGTTTACTGTGGTTTCTACAAGGTCTCAAGCTCTCACTTTATTGGTACTACGTTCACTTGGTCCGGACAATGAGATGTAACTTGCTATTTACCCTGTACTGCTTGTATTTGATATGTCAATATTGTTTTGCCCTTCCCTGGTCCCCCCCCTTTTTTCTCTTTCTGTATCCTTTTCCCCCCTCTTTTTGAAAATCAATAAATAAAGATTTGAAAAAAAAAAAAGAAGGTAAATTTACCTGGGCTTCAGACAAAGAGGAATACAAATCTGAACTCAGTGCTGCTACAATCACTTCCTTAGATACAATAGAATCAGGCTCAGATCTCTCCTGAAGATTGGAGACAAAACTTCTAGAAAAGGCACCTACTTTAGCATTTCTTTCCCCAGGCCTGTATGTTATGATAAAATTGAAATGGGTAAAGAGTAATGCCCACCTGGCCCCTCTAGGATTTAAGTGCTTAGCAGACTCAATATACAAAAGATTTGTATGGTTGGTAAACACTGTAACCACATGTTTAGCACCCATCAAAAGATGTCTCCTCTCTTCAAACACCCATTTAATGGCCAGCATTTTCCTGTTACCAATGTTATAATTAATTTTTGTAGGAGACAACTACCTAGAAAATAATGCACATGGATGAATTTTACCGGTGACAGGGTGTCGCTGTGACAAAACTGCCCCTGTACTAATTTCAGAGGCATCCACTTCTACCAAGAAAGGAAGGGTAGAATCTGGATGCTGGAGCACTGGAGCAGAAATGAATGATTTTTTTCAATTGTTCAAAGGACTTCTACTGGCCAAATAATAGGATCTGGCCCTTTTTTGGTAAGTACATTGGTTGAAGCCACCAGGGTAAAAAAGTTTTTAATAAATTGCTTGTAATCAACGGCAAACCCTATGAATCTTTGAATGACTCGCAACGAAATTTCAGTCCAATCGAAAATGGACTGAACTATGGCTGGCTCCATCTCTAATCCCTTTTGAGAAATAATATACCCCAGAAAATGGATGGAGGATACTTGAAAATGCATTTTTTAATCTTAGCACATACAGTAGCTGATTCTGTCTTAAGCTACGTAACACCTCCTTGAATTAGAAGAATAAATAAGAATATCATCTAGGTATAAAATGACATAGCGAAAAATATTGTTTACGAATTTTTGGAAGATGGCTGGGGCAATATATAAGACAAAGAACATTACTAAATATTTAAAATGCCCATCATGAGTGTTAAAGGCCATCTTCCATTGATCTCCTACACTGATTTGAATTCGATTATATGCACCCCCCAGCTCAAGTTTAGAAATAATTGTGGCATCTTTAGTTCAGAAATCAAGGGAAGGGAATATGGATTTTTGACCATGATCTTATTCAGACCTCTATAATCTATGCACAGCCTTAAGCCAGCATCTTTCTTGTCTACAAAAAAAGAAGCCAGCACATGTAGGAGAAGAGGAAGGCCTTATGAACCCTCTTTCCAGGTTTTCCGTAATATAATCCTCCATGGCATGAGACTCAGGAAGAGAAAGAGGGTATGGCCTACCCCTAGAAGGGGAGGAGCCAGGAATTAAGTCAATAGCACAGTCATAAGGCCTGTGTGGAAGAAGGGTCTCAGCAGATTTTTTAGATATAACATTTGCAAAGGAAGAATAGCAGGTAGGTACCCCTATAGATGTAGCACCAAGGACAAAGGAAGATTTTAGACTTGGGGTTGTGTTTCCGTAACTAGGGAAGGCCTAGAAACACAGGAGTATTGTAAGAAATGCTTACCCTGGTGGTCTAGTGGCCAGCGGAGACACCCGCTGCGCCTCCAGTGGGGACGCCAACCACGCTTCCGGCGGGGATGCCCGCTGCGCCTCCAGCAGGGATGCCCGGCACATGCTTCCTATACCTCTGAGTGCCGGTTCTACTATGGCATGTGCCCACGCGATGACGTCATTGCGCACTGGTGCGAAACTCAAAGCTATTTAAAGGGATTTTTGAATTGAGGAAGTTGCCTGTTGTTAGGTTCTACTTTTAGTTTCCTGTGTGTTTATTCTTCGTGAATCCTGCTTGATCCTGATATTGACCCTTGCCTGCTTGATGACTATTCTGAACTCTCCAATCTGACCCATGCCTGACTGCTGACTATTCTGAACTTTCTATCTGATCCTTGCCTGCCTGCTGATTATTTTACACTCACCAATCCTGGTCCTAGCCTGTCTGACCATTCCTTGAACTCTGCCTGCACCGACCCGGTCTGTCTGACTATTCTTCAATTCTGCTTGTGCTGACCCAGTCTGCCTAACCATTCTTTACCGTCTGGCCTGTCTTTGCCATGTTTGTGTTGTCTTCCATCCTATCTCCTTGGTAAAATGATCTTGCCCCTTTTCTCGTCCAGAACCCTTTGCTTGGCTCCTCTCTTATTAAGAACTGGTGGCATTCAATTAGCAGAGGGCTCCTCCCAAAGTGAAAGCAAGAGCCGAGACCAGGGAGCCTAGCACTGGTTCTGGATTTAGGGTGCTGAACGTGACATTACAATTGGCCCATGAGAAGGAAAAAGATGGAAGAAGGTCCTGCTATTCCTCAGACCGTTGAGCTGCTTCACTCGACCCTCCTTCTGCGCCTAGAGGAACAAGACGGAAAACAGGAGTATCTAATTCAAGGTCTGCAATCTCGGGCTCCTCCCGAAGTGAAAGACGACTGTTGAAGGCAGAAGAAAAGCCGAGACCAGGAAGCCTAGGACTGGTTCTGGATTTAGGGTGCCGAACGTGCCGAAGTATGAGGACAATTGATATTGTAAAAGAAAATGTGTTCTTAGTATCTATGGACATGATCAGATTATCAGATTTAGAAGACATTAACCCAAATCCAAAAGAGCTTCTATCTAGGCAATGATCTCAAAAGACTGTGCATTCCACACAACACTTCTACCATTCTAAGAGGACCAGAAACACTTTAGAAGAAAATTGTTGGGGAGTTAAAACAGACCTCGCCAGACCTGCTGCTGTTTGCCCCATGGGACAGATGTCACAAAAATTCCCTTTATCCCCACAATACAGACACAACCAACTGGCATGTCTACGGCCCTTTTTTTCAGAGGACAAATGGGTAGAGCACAATTGCAAGACTTCAGGTTTGGGTGCCGATTCTAAGGTAACATTAAAGGTAGCAATAGGGGTTCTTTCCTAAGGTCCTCTCCATATGCCTCCTATCTATTAGTATGGTGAGGTATATTTAAGAATTAAGGGAGGATGAAGCATAATACTTAACAAGCTATCTTTAATAGCATTAGAAAACCCCACCCTAATTATTTTTATGAGAAGATGAGCAGGGACCTTGATTCTAGGATGGCAGTGGATGTGATTTACATAGACTTTGCTAAAGCATTTGATACAGTGCCACACAGAAGGTTATTGGTTAAATTAATATCCATTCAGAGTGATTTGCCTGGAGTTGGAAAACTAGGCAGCAAACTTAAGGTTATGTTGATAAATGCAAGGTTATGCACTTTGGCAAAAAAATATCAATGCAAGTTAAACACTAAATGGCAGTGTGTTGGGAGTTTCCTTAAATGAGAAGGATCTAGGGGTTTTTGTAGATAACACATTGTCTAATTCTGGGCAGTGTCATTCTGTGACTACTAAAGCAAATAAAGTTCTGTCTTGCATAAAAAAGGGCATTAACTCAAGGTGTGAAAACATAATTATACCTCTTTATAGGTCCCCGGTAAGACTCACCTGCAGTATGCAGTGCAGTGTTAGACTGCAGTCTTTGGGGCAGATTTACTAAATCTGTGACTAACGTTAGCGAAAATTTGCCATTGTGACATCATTTTGTTAGTTTGCCAATTTACAGAACATTACAGAGCACAGGTGTAACTTCGCTAGTGAAGGAGATAGACTCTAGCGGTAATTCGCTCCCTTACGCCTGGCGAAGTTGCACTCTGGTGAATCGACGTAACTACACAAATTCACTAAGATGCGGATTTTACTGAACGTTACCTCTTGCGCCAGACTTGCCTTCGCCACCTCAGACCAGGCGAAGTGCAATAGAGTAGATAGGACTTCCTAAAAAATAGTTAATAAAAAAAAAAAATAATTTTTTCTAAGTCCCAAAAAACACTGGCGACTAAATTTTTCAGGGTGATAGGCTGCAAAAGAGTGTAATTTTTTTCTAGGGTACCCAGCTTCCCTCTACATTTCCTAAAATATGGCACATAAACTATACACTGGGCTCATATGTAAGGCAATATAATAACTCTATTTTATTTTATTACGGTTCCCTGTATTTGTGTATGTATTGGCTACAACATATACGTCCATTATAACTTCTCACCGTATGCAAATTAGCCAATGATAGCGCAACTTCGCTTTACTTGCCGCAGTAACGCTAGTGCTACTTTGCCAGTGTTCGGTGCCCTAGATGCAAGTTCGGATTTTAGTGAATTAGCGTTGTCCTGGCGAATCTGCGCCTGTTGCAGTGTTGTGATGTGAGCAAAGCGGACGCTATCGCAAATTCGTCGCTTAGTGAATCTGCCCCTTTAAGAGGGATATAAATGAGCTGGAGAGAGTTCAGAGACATGCAACTAAACTGGTTAGAGGGATGGAAGACTTAAATTATGAGGGTAGACTGTCAAGGTTGGGGTAGTTTTCTCTGGAAAAAAGGCACTTGCGATGGGAGTTGATTACACTTTACAAGTACATTAGAGGACATTAAAGACATATAGCAGGGGACATTTTTACAGATAAAGAGGATCACTGCACCAGAGGCCACCCCTTCTGAATAGAAGAAAAAAACTTTAATTTGAAGCAACGTAGGTGGTTCTTTTTTTTTTAATCTCTTTTTATTAGATTTTTCAATAATGGAATCAGGGGAACAGAACAGTGCATTCCTTATCACAGTTATTAATACAAATGTGTACGCTATTGCTAATATAACAACAATACAAAGCATATTATCACAGGTATGTCAATAGGGGAGGAATAGTTTGTAGGGGGAGGGAAGTATCTTTATCATGTTAAGGAGTTGACTGTTTATAGTAGTCTGTTTCTTTAAAGGCCAACCATTTATACCATTTTGTACTATATGTATTGTAGTTTTCCGGAGAGAGGAGGGAGCGCTCTTCAAACCTATGTATTTCCTCAACTTTTTTATACCATTCTTGTAATGAGGTGGTTATTGTTTGTTTCCATTTCAATAGAATTAATGCCTTGTTCGCATTTAATAAATGAGGTTCAACTGTGGAGGTGAAAACAGCAAATGGTTATCCATATAAAAAATAAAACATATGCTGGATCATCCGGTATGTCAAAGTTTAATATTTGGCCTATTGTTTCTCTGATAATATCCCAGTATGGTTTAATAAGCGGACATGACCAAAAAATGTGTAGCATAGAACCTTTTTCTGTGCCACGTCTCCAGCATCTGTCACTGGTATGTTTGCATATAAGCTTTAGTCTGGAGGGGGTATAATACCACCTGAATGCAATCTTATAGTTTGTTTCCTGTAATCTAAAACATCTGGTACTTTTCAGAAGTTTTTTCATTAAATTTCTAAATTGGCCCTCCTGAATTTGGAGGTGTAGGTCTGTGTTCCATGATTCCAAATATGAAGGTTTGATACATGTGTATGCCTTAATATTGTACAGTATATATTTGTGAAATTACATGTCTGGGAGGAGATTCATCTAAGCAAAGAATCTCAAAAGATATCCTAACACAGAGGTACCTCCCATGCTTTGAAAAAAATGCTTTATTTGTGCAAATTTGAGATGATCTATTTGCGAAAAGGGTCTGACTTTCTGGAACTCGTCCTTTCTAACAAATTCCTTTTTGTCAAGGAAATGGAATAGTAGCAGCTTATCATCTATTAACCAATGAGAGAAGTATTTTGGTTGTTCTCCAGCTGGAAATTCTGGATTATTTATTATTGGCATTAGAAGGGATGGGAATTGGGTGAGTTTAAATCGTATATAGGTTTTATTCCACAATAAGAGAGTATGCATTAAGAGTGGGTGGTCCGAGTATCTTATGTGTCTATGTCTCTTATCTAACCAAGGTAGGCACAACAAATAGCTATAAGTAGTCTATTGCTGTTTGGAATCTGCATGATGGGACCAGTCCATGATACGCCCCAGTACTGCTGCATTGTGATAAAGCCTACAATCAGGGAGAGACACTCCTCCTTGTTCTTTGTCTTTGATCAATGTTTTATAGCATAATCTAGATATTTTATTTTACCATATGAATTTTGTTATTGCAGTTTGTATGGAGTCTAATAGAGATTAAGGTATCTGTAAAAGGAGAGTTTGGAAGAAATATATTTGTCCAAACCACAAAAGTGGTTTGTTGAGCCAACTATCGAGATCTTTCTTGATATTACGTAGTAATTCTTTTAGATTCTGAGAAGCCCATTCTTCATAATCTTTGGTAATCATTATCCCCAAATATGTTAGATGATTTGGAGACCATTTATAGGGAAAATTTTGTGAAAGTGCTTGTATATTTCTTTGAGTTAGAGATAAATTCAGTGCTGTGGATTTAGTGAAGTTAATCTTAAAGTTACTAAAGTAGCCAAATTGTGTTAGTAACTGGTTGAGGACTGATATGGAGATGATGGGTTGTGTGATTAAAAAAAAAACAAATCATCTGCATAGGCACCTCTTTTATGTTGTCTATTAGCAATGGTTACCCCACTTATATACGGGTTTTATTTAATGTGAAACAAAAGAGGTTCCAGAGCAATAACATAAAGAGAGGGTGATAAAGGACATCCTTGGCATGTGCTGTTACATATTTCAATGTGATTAGACAGGTGGCAGTTGGCTCGTACCCATGCTGTTGGGTTATCATATAATGCTCAGATCCATTTTGAAACTTTCGGGCCCAGACGGATGTACCATAGACATGCAAACATATATAACCAGTTTACACGGTCAAAGGCCTTCTCCGCATCTGTAGATAATAACATGAGTGGTAAATTATGGCTTTTGGACCAGTGCAAAATATTTAGTAATCTGTTTATGATATCGAGGCCTGCTCTATTTGTTACAAAGCCGACCTGTTCCTGGTCTATTATTTTGTGTATGATGGTTTTCAACCTTTTATAAATAATTTTTGCTTACAACTTCACATCTCCATTTATTATTGAAATGGGTCTGTAGCTGCCTAGTTCATTCTGATTTTTCCCAGGTTTCAATAATAATCTAATGTGTTCTTCTAGGGAATATTTATTAAACTGCGAGCCCTGTTGTATATCTGAAAAGACTTTAAGAGGTTTGGAAAATTTTAGAAGATTGTAAAAATTAGTTTAGGAGCTGTTCATATTCGGATTTATGATCTACGGAATTGTCTGGCAATTGATATAGGTCTTTATAGTATGAGTCAAATGTCTCAGTTATGAGATCAGGCATGTGTACTATGGCTCCATTTTTCCTCAAACTGGAAGGGATTAGATTCCTGGTTTGTTTATGTTTCAGGTCTCTAGTGAGTAGAGACCTGAAACATACCCTCTCAACAGGGATTCATTAAGACGCCAAACATATTGTTTAGGTGAGGGAAGAGGTGTCTGTAGTGTCAGGGCAATCATGGAGTGATCCGTCCATGTTCTAGTTAGAATTTGGAATCAAGTACTTACAAGTATGTGATAATAATAGGTAGCATATCCTTGAGTAGAATCATGCCCATGTGAGTAAAATGTATAGTCTCTCTCATTGGGGTTAGGGATGTCGCGGACTGTTCGCCCGCGAACTAATTCGCGCGAACATCGACTGTTCGCGTCCGCCGAATGTTCGCGAACGTCGCGCGACGTTCGCCAATTTGGGTTCGCCTTAGCTGGCGCTTATTTTTGACCTCTCACCCCAGACCAGCAGATACATGGCAGCCAATCAGGAAGCTCTCCCTCCTGGACCACCCCCACACCCCCTGGACCACTCCCCTTCCATATATAAACTGAAGTCCTGCAGCGTTTTTTCATTCTGCCTGTGTGTGCTTGGAAGAGCTAGTGTAGGGAGAGAGCTGTTGAGTGATTTGAGGGACAGTTGATAGTAACTTTGCTGGCTAGTAATCTACTTGATACTGCTCTGTATTGTAGGGACAGAACTCTGCAGGGATTTGAGGGACATTTTAGGTTAGGTAGCTTTGCTGGCTAGTAATCTACCTTCTACTACAGTGCTTTGTATGTAGCTGCTGTGGGCAGCTGTCCTGCTGCTGATCTCTCATCTGCTGACTGCTGCCTGTAACCCAATAGTCCTTGTAAGGACTGCTTTTATTTTCTTTTTTGTTTTTTTACTTTGCTACTATAAGAGCCCAGTGCTATTAGTCTAGCTGTGTTGGGGAGTGGGACTGGTGTGCTGCTCCTAGTAGTTCAGCACCAACCAGAGTAATTTTTTTTTTTAATATACATATATATATTTTTTATTTTACTTATCTTACTGTTCTTTAACGTGTCCAGTGCTGTTTGCTGTTCTTCATAGTAGTGCACCAATAGTAGTGCACTTGCAGGCATTGTTTGCCCAGTGTGTTCTTCAAACAACTGCCACCTAGCTGTGTGAGCTTGTTCACATTCTGTCTAAATATCAATAATAACACCGTCTCCATAAACACCACCTGAGTGACGTTTTCCAAGCAGCAATAATATATTCCGTATCCACTGCTGTAATGTATACGTTGACCTTGCAGACAGAGAGGCAGGAGGAGAATAAGACTTAGAAGAAGCAGGGAGGACAGCTCGCAGGGAACAGTAGGGCAACAACATGTATCGGCACCTGTGGTCAGCCGGCCAACGCACCCGCCATTGCCGCCAACTTCTACTGTTACCGCCAGATTGCCAGCTTCAAAAAGCTCAGCAGTGTGGGATTTTTTTAATGTGTGTGCCTCTGACAAAAGCGTTGTAATTTGCAATGAGTGCAGTCAGAAACTGAGTCTTGGGAAGCCCAACACCCACATAGGTACAACTTCTATGCGAAGGCACATGAACGGCAAGCACAAAGCACTATGGGAGCAACACCTCAAAGGCAGCAGACAAACTAAAAGCCACCCTCCTTCTGGTCCAGCATCTTACTGCTCTACCTCTGCTGTCCTTGACCCATCTGAACCACCCTCCACTCCGCCTTCCACCTTGACCACCAGTTCCCAGTCATCTGCCCCCAGCCAAGTTTCTGTGAGGGCCATGTTTGAGCGTAAGAAGCTAATGTCTGCGAGTCACCCCCTTGCCCGGCGTCTGACAGCTGGCTTGTCTGCACTCTTAGCCCGCCAGCTTTTACCATACCAGCTGGTGGACTCTGAGGCCTTCCGCAAATTTGTAGCAATTGGGACACCGCAGTGGAAGGTACCCAGCCGCAATTTTTTCTCCAAGAAGGGAATACCACACCTGTACCACCATGTGCAGAGCCAAGTCACCGCATCTCTGTCACTTAGTGTTGGGGCAAAGGTCCATATGACTACTGACGCATGGTCCTCCAAGCATGGTCAGGGCAGGTATGTCACCTACACTGCCCACTGGGTGAACTTGGTTATGGCTGGGAAGCAGGGAATGCGTGGCTCAACAACAACAGTGGAGTTGGTGTCACCGCCACGGATTGCACGCGGTTCTGCCACCACCTCTACTCCTCCTTCGCTCTCTACCTCGTCTTCTTCCTCTGCTTCCTCCTCCTCTGCTGCTGGGTCCTCCTCCTCCACACCTGTGCACCCCCAGCTCCCCCTAGGCTATTCGACGTGCCAGGTACGCCGTTGTCATGCTGTCTTGGGGATGACGTGCCTGGAAAGCAGAAACCATATCGGATCTGTACTCCTGTCATCTCTGCAGTCACAGGCCGATCGGTGGCTGACCCCACACCAACTGAAGATCGGAAAAGTGGTGTGTGACAACGGAAGCAATCTGTTGGCAGCACTGAGACTGAGCAATTTAACACATGTGCCCTGCATGGCACATGTTCTGAATTTAATAGTCCAACGTTTTGTCTCGAAGTACCCAGGATTCCAGGACATTCTCAGGCAGTCCAGGAAGGTGTCGGCCCATTTCAGACGTTCCTACACAGCCATGGCACGCCTTGCTGACATTCAGCAGCGGTACAACATGCCAGTCAGGCATTTAATTTCCAGACTCGCTGGAATTCAACGCTCCTCATGTTTGAACGTCTGCTACAACAACAAAGAGCCGTCAATGAATACCTGTTTGAACTGGGTGGTAGGACTGGATCTGCAGAGCTGGGGATTTTTTTCCCCCGTTACTGGGTGCTTATGTGCGATGCCTGCAGGCTCATGCGCCCTTTTGAAGAGGTTACAAACATGGTCAGTCGCACCGAAGGCACCATCAGCGACCTAATACCCTTTGCTTTCTTCCTGGAGCGTGCCGTGCGACGAGTGACAGATGAGGCTGTAGACCAGCGTGACGAGGAGCAGGAAGCGCACGATTTCTGGTCGGAATCACCAGAACGAGCCCAGGCACCTGCTGCAACGCAGGGAGAGGTGTCAGAAGTGGAGTCAGAGGAGGAAGGTGGCTTTGTGGAGGAGGAGGACCAACAGGAGCAGGCTTCCCAGGGGGCTTGTGGTGACCTTTTGGGGACCCCTGGTCTTGTACGTGGCTGGGGGGAGGAGACCGTGGATGATATAGTCCTTGATAACGTCCAACCTTGTGAGAATGGGGTCTTTCATGCTGTCATGCCTGTTGAAGGACCCCCGTATCAAGAGGCTTAGGGAGAAGGACCTGTACTGGGTCGCAACGCTACTAGACCCTCGGTACAAGCATAAAGTGGCAGAAATGTTACCAACATACCACAAGTCCGAAAGGATGCTGCATTTACAAACCAGCCTGCAAAACATGTTGTACAATGCTTTTAAGGGTGATGTCACTTCAGGAACTCATCAACATTCCAGGGGCAGAGGTGCCAGAAATCCTGCCACGAGCGCACCTGCAAGGACAATGCACTTTGGCCACTCTGTAACGTCAGACATGCAAAGGTTTTTCAGTCCAAGGCAGCGCCAGAACCCTTCTGGATCCACCCTCAAAGAACGCCTCGACCGGCAGGTAGCGGACTACCTGGCATTAACTGCAGATATCGACACTCTGAGGAGCGATGAACCCCTGGACTACTGGGTGCGCAGGCTTGATCTGTGGCCAGAGCTGTCACAATTTGCCATGAACCTCTTGTCTTGCCCCGCCTCAAGTGTCCTCTCAGAAAGGACCATCAGTGCAGCAGGAGGGATTGTAACTGAGAAGAGAACTCGCCTAGGTCACAAAAGTGTGGATTACCTGACCTTTATTAAAATGAACGAGGCATGGATCTCGGAGGGTTACTGCACGCCGGAAGACTTGTTCTGACTCCCCATGCAGCTGTCCTTCTCTGCACGCCGCATGACTCCACACACAGCTGTCCTTTAGCGTCCTCCTCCCTCCGCCACCGTTACAAACTAGGGTGCAAACCCTACTGGTTTCATTTTAATCAAAACTTTTTGGACAGGTAAATCCTGAGTTTTTCTGGCCTCTGTGCTTCAGTGGCTGCAACCAAAAAAATTCATATTTTCAGCATTTATATGGCATATTTTTTCTGGCCTCTGTGCTTCAGTGGCTGCGACAAAAAAAATTCATATTTTCAGCATTTATATGGCATATTTTTTCTGGCCTCTGTGCTTCAGTGGCTGCGACAAAAAAAATTCATATTTTCAGCATTTATATGGCATATTTTTTCTGGCCTCTGTGCTTCAGTGGCTGCGACAAAAAAAAATTCATATTTTCAGCATTTATATGGCATATTTTTTCTGGCCTCTGTGCTTCAGTGGCTGCGACAAAAAAAAAATCATATTTTCAGCATTTATATGGCATATTTTTTCTGGCCACTGTGCTTCAGTGGCTGCGACAAAAAAAATTTCATATTTTCAGCATTTATATGGCATATTTTTTCTGGCCTCTGTGCTTCAGTGGCTGCGACAAAAAAAAATTCATATTTTCAGCATTTATATGGCATATTTTTTCTGGCCTCTGTGCTTCAGTGGCTGCAACCAAAAAAATTAATATTTTCAGCATTTATATGGCATATTTTTTCTGGCCTCTGTGCTTCAGTGGCTGCGACAAAAAAAAATTCATATTTTCAGCATTTATATGGCATATTTTTTCTGGCCTCTGTGCTTCAGTGGCTGCAACCAAAAAAATTCATATTTTCAGCATTTATATGGCATATTTTTTCTGGCCTCTGTGCTTCAGTGGCTGCGACAAAAAAAACATAATTTTTCAGGAAAGTACACATGCCTAATTTTTCAGGGTTCTGCAACAGTGGCAAAATCGCATCTTTTATGGTCACCGCAGGTGATCAATAAAGTAGACCAAAACTGGGCCCACACTGCAGAATCAGTGTTTTTTGGTTCACTTCACTGTACATTGAATTACCTCTGCCTGACCGTGCACGTGCGCACAAGCATGGTGACTGCTAAACACACCACTACAGAAATATTGCCACCAACAGGACGAACATCCTGGAGGTGACAAGCAACTAGTAATTAAAAACTATTATTTGCTCACTTGACGGTATCATTCATGAAAGCTCTTTGCGTTTTTTTGCGTTGCAGTAAGCGCCGCGTTTTGTCTTTGCGTGTGAACAGGCTGTAACCTTTACACGACTTGATTGGCATGTAGACGCCGGACGTTTTAAAGCAGTTTATTACACAAGTTTAGAAATGTAGTGTGATTTCTGCCCTTTACAGCACAAAACGCAGCGCTGTATTAACAATGTATTTTTCAGATACATTTTTGCCCTTGATCCCCCTCTGGCATGCCACTGTCCAGGTTGTTGCACCCTTTAAACAACTTTAAAATCATTTTTCTGGCCAGAAATGTCTTTTCTAGCTTTTAAAATTCGCCTTCCCATTGAAGTCTATGGGGTTCGCGACGTTCGCGAACTGTTCGCATTTTTGACGCAAGTTCGCGAATATGTTCGCGAACATTTTTTCCGCCGTTCGCTACATCCCTAATTGGGGTATAATATACACCAGGGGTCAGTCAGCTGTATAGAATAAAGTAACTGTTTTTAGGTTAAAAGTTGTTTTGGGGCAATACTGGATTTACCAGAAGAGCAGTCAAGGTCCCTTCTGTGAAAGGGCTTAGGGTCTTGGTAATTCAGGTATGTTCTTGGGCTTGATCCGTATTGGAAAGATAGATATTTGCAAAAGTGTATGTGTGGCCCATAAAAAGACCTTTTAGAAAAAGGAAACTTCCCAGTGTGTCACTCTTTCTATTTGTTTATTACGTGAAAAGACAATTGCTCCTCCTCTTATTTTGGAGGGTTGGGGTTTGCTTGTAAAGATTTCTGTGAAATGTTTGTTATTCCATCTAGGCATCGTTTCTTCCTTAAAGTTTGTTTTTTGTATATAGACTACATTGGCTTTCTGTTTTTGGAGGTCTGCTGAAAGGAGAATTTGTTTTTTGGGGGGAATTCAAGCCATTTGCATTGATACTAATAATCTTGAATGTGTCAGGTATCTCCCTAGGTTTTGTCAGAGTAGAAGGCATATGATACCTCTGGGGAGAGGGTTTAGCATAGAGGGATAGGTGTAGAAATGGGAAGAAAAAAGAGAAAAAAAAGAAGAGAGAAAGAGAAAAAAAGAAAAAAAGGGGGGAAATGAAGTTACATCACCACAAGATGTAGGCACAAGGCATTACCCTCACAGGAAATAAATTGACGTGAACAAAATAGGGGGTTTGGCCAGGGAGCCTAAAGTTTTGTAAGATCGTGTGAGGGCTCCTGCCCCTCCGCACCCCGGAGCCACCTTCAAAACTTATCTTTAGGGGAAATATGTGTTATAAAAGCTAAATTTATTAGATAAAACAGCAAACAGTTTTAACTGGTATCCTTTTCTATTACAATCCTATAACTACAATAATAAAATCCTATAACTACAAAAACAAAATAATTTGCATAGACATATCACCATTCACCTATGACAGGTTAAATAACATCAGGAAAACATATATACAATAACCATCTTGTGTTCGCATATATTGTAAATAAAGAAAATACAAGTCACATCAAGAAAAAAAAGGGGGGAGGGAGATAATATGTGCAATCTAATAATTGCTGTTGACTTCAATTGCAGTTGTGACTTAAATGTCTTAATAAGTTATTCGCTTGTTAGGTCTGTATGAGTCATTATCAATTGTTGTCCATAAATTTTAAGTCCTGTGGTGTCTGCCAATCTTAAGTCCTGTGGTGTCTGGCGTCCCAAAGGTTATTTTTGTTTAGGCATAGTTATAGTGTTTTGCTATTATGATAAGTAGGGTTATTGCCACAAAATAATGAATGTCTCTCAAATGGCATTTCTCATGAGGTATCACCCCCTGGAGGCTTGGTATATTGTCTTTGCATGAGACATACAATAGAGGTGAAGTTGAATGAAAGGAAAAAAAAGGGGGGGGGGAGATGCTATCTAACGAGCATATGAACCTGGTATTCTCTTTTCCATAAACGTAAGTAAAGGTCAGTACATTTTAATATCCATTGACACTTTTTGGTGATTTCTGTCCCGGTTAGTGTCATTTTCTTCAACATGGTATAGATTGCCAGATAGTGATAAACTCAAGAAAATATCTCTGTTATAAATGTCGGTGGCTATTCTCAAAATTTAATTGAACTCAATTAACGGAAGGTTAAATATTACTTGACTTATCAGGCAACATCCACACATGTATTGCTTGATTTAACTATGGCTGAGCCGATGTCCAGTCGCAATGTCATAATATAGACTTTTCGTATAACTGTTTATGTGAACTAGAATATGACCTTGAATATACAAAATTAAACTGAATTATTTGTTACACAAATATGAGCTTAACCCTCTATGTCGATCTGAGCTCCATACATTCATTAGCTTTGAATGTAACAGCCCATATGTTCTCAATATGGACTTCCAAATTGTCTAGTAATGAAAAAAAAAGTTAAGCCTATAGTTAATGGTATAGGCAATAAAGTGGTGTATCAGCTATTTCAGCCAGGGAGTAATTATGTTTCTTACATAAGTGATTATGATGGATTCGGAGGATCGGAGCTGTTATCCGAAGGAGCGTATTTTTTAGTTCCATGTCTGTGAAAGGATCATATGGGTAGACGTATCTGCTCCAATCTTGTATGCCCACTGTTGGTAGGCCCAAATTAAGAAAGAAAGAAGTTGAGTCTGCCGGTTCCCTTAATGTATAGGTTTTCCCACCTTTGTGCGCCATGAAAGTGAAAGGGAAGCCCCATTTGTAGGATATGTCTCTTTCTTTTAGCAATTGTACCACATTCCTCAGGACGCATCTTTGAAGCACTGTGGTATATACTAGGTCTTGGTATATTTCAATAGTGTCACTTTCTAGCCACACCACTTTGATTCCCCTGGCTTTGCAGAGTATAGTTTCTTTAGTGGAGAAATTATAAAAAGCCCATAGAACATCTCTCGGTTTGTTCAGCCGGTTTCCCCTTGTCAATTTGTATTTCTGAACCTTTATCCTGCCCCAGCAGTTGGTTAAAAAGGTCAGATAAAATTTGTTGCAGTTCTGCATTAACCACATCCTCCGTTACTCCACGAATGCGAAGATCACGGCAGCGGCTTCTATTTTCCGCGTCTTCTAGGAGGCGCTGTAAATTAAATATGTCTTTCGCTTGTGTGGTAAGTTTAGCAGCATTAGTGTTAACTGATTGCGTAAGGTTAAGATGTCGCTCCTCTAGATTGTGCATCTTAACTGTTAGAGCATGCATTTCAGACTTAATTACCTGAGTTTCTTGTTGTTGGCTTTGCTTTATATCAGCCACAAATCTTGTTAAGTCCTCTTTTTGTGAGAAAGAGGAAATCAGGCCCATCAGTTCAGCAGTATTTAGTGCAGCAGTGGAGGTATGTGGTTCTTCTGGTTGTTCGAGCGGCTCCCCATCGAAGGCCTCAGCATCTGCCATTTTGGAGCTCTCCTCCAGAGTTGGTGACGGAGCGTTTTTGGCAAAGAACTGGCCGATTTCCTTGTCTTTTCTCAGCAAAACGCTCTTTGAGATGTAATAGGAACATGTGTTCTTTGATTTTTCCCCATACTGTCTCAAATATTAGGAAATAAGGGCCAAATGGCGCAGAGAAGCAGGAGCCCAGCCAAGACATGTCCAACTCAGGCAGCCATCAAGCCACGCCCCCACATAGGTGGTTCTTCACAGTGAGGACGGTGATGTTGTGGAATGCACTGCCAGGTGATGTTGTTAATGCTTTTAAGAGTGGCTTTGAGGAATTCTTGGACAGACATAATATCAAAGGCTTTTGTGATACTAAATTCTATAATTAGTATAGATATGGGTATATATAATTTATGTGAAAGTAGGGAGGGGTGTGTGTATGGATGCTGGGTTTTCATTTGGAGGGGGTTGAACTTGATGGACTTTGTCTTTTTTCAACTCAATTTAACTATGTAACTATGAACTGACTGCCTACAACAGCATCATTCATGCCCATCTCCACCTCCCAGTGGTAGAATTCAGTACAAAACTCCTTGACCCTCCGTTTACCCTGCCTGAGGTTACAGATCACAGAATCAGCTGAGGCAGAATGATCAGGATTGTCAGACTGTAGATAATAGAAAGAGATGGGCTGGATCGGAAGGGGATAAGCTAAAAGACCATAATTGGGGATCCGCTTGGAGTAGGGTAATTACAAAATTAACTCTAGACTCCTGACTCTGACAGTTGCCGGGTAACTGCGGAGTTACCCAGGGAAGTTGGTAGCAATCTGCTTCCCAGAACAGGAGTTGGGACAGGAGCAACAGGTTGTTGTTGGATAATGTCCAACCTCGCAGACAGTCCATGAACCATTAAGTTGGAGTCAATGTGGATGCCTCTGGCGGCTATTAAAGCTGAGATGCATTATGTATATGGGAAAATAATCAGACTTGTCTTAAAGGAGTATGATTCAATAAATCCAATCATTTTTTCTAACTAGTTGGCCACTGGAGAGCACAATTTTGACAAAATACATTTCAAGGAGAAGGAAAGGTTAAAATACATTTTTTTGCATCGCACAGTATTGTCAAACTAAGTTCAAAGCACTTACTGTTTTCTTTAAGTTTGCTTCCGTTCTCTCCTAATGCTCCCGTCTTCAAAGGCTCTCAGTAGCGCTACAGTGATATCACTGCATTCCTACCCTTAGACACCACCACTGTCCGGGGCACAGTTCAATAGTCTCCAACCGTGCGCATGCTCCTTATAATAGGTTCTTTTCCTCTTTCATTGCAGCCGTGCGGGGGTTAAGTATAAGCGCATGCGCAATAGCTGAAACATGCCAGGAAGAGCTCACATGGAGGTCAGAGATAGAAGGGTGATTTATGCAAGTTCAAATGCCTTAACAGAAAAAAAAACTAGCGATTCCCTACACTATGAGGAGAATTAGTATTCTATCAAACAAGGATAAATAAGCTTTAGTTCTCCTTTCATGATTAAAAAAAATGTATATATACATATTTATTTCTTTATGAATATATGCCCATGGAAGTATTGGACACTTGTCTATTTTTCATCCCAAATTAAGTATTCAAGTATGTATATTACATAAACTGGTCTGAATACACCACTCATTTACAATGGGTCACAACTGACAAATTCCTATGTACTCCTGTGCATACTGTATGTTGTCTATTATAGGGTGCATTTACATCAGCAGAAAAGGTGGTCAACTTGCACTTTTCCCCAGTGAGTTGTGTCTAAAAGCACTTTCATGAAAGGCAATGTGCTCTTTGCTCTTCCATTTACTTGTGTTCAGAGTTGCTCAGTCCTTCCATGGAAGCATGAGCACCCGGCAGCAATCGTTGCAGCGTAGTTGCACCTAAAAAAACAGATGCACGTCACTCGAATGTCAAATACCGAAAATGACGAGACAGACTTTATATATTTGCACCAAAGTGCTTGTGATGTTGTGTCTATTATTGACTAATTGGACACAATTGCTTTATTTACGCCAATGTGCCTCATTGTGTCCACAAAAAAAAGCTCTGTGCAAACAATTTATTTTAGTGCCAATTTCTTTTGGTCCTTCCATGCCCGTTCCTCTCTTGTTCTAGGTTACCTTGTTCTCAGGCCACAGACAAACCACTGCTAGGAAATTTGCACTGCTCAGACTACCAATAATAAAGTAAAAGGGAAAATCAGAAGGAATATTTGGTGATATTTCCCTTATGCTTTATTATTGGCTGGCAGACTGAGCAGTGCAAAGAAGATTGATTAAGGCCACCCTGCTTATTTTCATGAACATAATTAAAACATGCTTTCTAATTTACATGTAAACATATGCCAAGTCTGTGTGCCTTTTATGTAATAAATGGTGTAAAGGAGGTAGCATTTATTGGTCACCTGTTTAAACACAAACATCTTATTGCTTGTTATGGGTAATTGCACCTGGGTGCAAAACTGTACCTTTCATTACATATTAGGATCTGACATTTAAATGGTCATGTAAAATGTCATCTTCCTGAAATAAAGACAAGAAAGTTGATGCTCATTAGAAATATTTGGCAAAGCTTTGAAACCAAAAGTTCTAAAGACTGCTTGATTTTATTGCATGGTACATTTCAATTTGATCAAGTAAATTTTCTTTCAAACAAAATCATGTCTCATAAATGAATACTAAATCATTAGGTTTAAAGCCATTATAAGAGCAAAGTGAATTACTTTCAGCCATGATTAGCTAAAGAAAGAATGAAAGAGCAACCATAAGGAAATAATAATATTGCTCAGGTGGGAAAATTAGAAGCTGTATGGAATTCAGCCTTTATTTTAACAAGTCCGCCATTCGACAGATGGGTCCATAGATATATCTTGTACCTTCCCTCAGCTATTCCAGCTCACACACTAATGACATTTTCACTTATGTTTTCAAGGCATTTAACTTATGTGACCCCTATTCTTAATATAAAGTTAACACTTTTATTAACTTGTCATATTAAAATGCGCCCAAAACCAAATCTTTTCAGTTATAAACATGTAATGTTAATGAATTTGTGCGTTTCACTTTGTGTATAAGAAAATGTTGTGAAACTGTAGAATTTCACCAAAATGCACTGGATTCAATCGGAAGGGGAAACTACATTGTGGTTAAGGTGATTTTAGCTCTGTAACAGCATATGCATTGCTCTTCCTTGTTAGAGAAACTGATTTCCACTATGCTACAACTATATAAATGTGCTCCCATGTTTCCATTTTCTCAAAAACTGGGCGTGACTTATCTATAAGTATTATACCATCATGATATTCTTTTCCTAGTTGTTCAGGAAACAATTCTTCAAATCAGCTTTATCAACTCCCACCTCCACCCTTTAATGTCCATCAATTATGCACTATAATGAAGTTGTTCTACTTTACCATCAAGGTCTTAGACTTAATTAATGCTTGTGTGACTATGAAGATTTTCATTCATCCAGGTAATGGTATATCTAATATAAGTAATTATAAAAGAACTGGACAACTGGAGTAATTATGGAAGACATTTCACTACTCATCTGAGCAACTTCTTAAATTCAACTGACTGGTGTGGGAAGTTCTCATCATTTAAACGCTTCCACTAATCCAATCACAATGGCACATTGTAACTCTTCAAAGAGGTGACATCTGCAATGTACAGAGGTGTTGATTCTGTGTAGTTACTGTGAAAGGATTACCAATGTATCACGCAACTCCTAGAAACAGGTGTTAATTGTGAGAGTTGCAGAGGTACAGATGTGAGAACAGCATTGTATGTAGCAGACAGGTAGCAGACAGGTGGTGTCGAAGGCCCCCTCCTCTGTTCAGGAATGGTTTCTCCACCTTGACATGAATCGCCTCTTTTACGCCTCATTCAAACCAGCGGTCTTCTTCATCCAAGATTTGGACCTTGCTATCTTCAAATGAGTGTCCCTTATCTTTTAAGTGTAGAAAGACAGCAGAGTCTTGTCCTGTAGAGTTTGCCCTCCTATGCTGAGAAGTAGTGAAATGTCTTCAATAATTACTCAGCAAGTCCAGTTGTTTTATAATTACTTATATTAGATAATGCTTGTGTGGTGATCTGAATGTTGGTGGGGGAACCAGACAACATCAGTGATGATCTGGAACTTGAACTAGAGGGGATTCTGCTACTTTTAGAAAGACACAAAAAAAAATCTCTTTCCTTAACAGATTCTAAAACACATTGGTTGACCTCCCAGGGAAAATGTGATGAGTCCAAAAATTTGTACCATGAATAAAAGTCCTTCATCAACAATCAATGATTTTATGGTTTGTACTCTTTATAAACACCAAAGTAAAAAAAACATATATTTATGTGTTAAATGGATTTATCAGAAATAATTTGTTACATGACTGATAACAGTCATCATGGTTAAAAATGAGAAGTGCTGTGACAGGACACAAGCAGCAGAGCAAGCCAGCAACTTCAGAGCATACTGTGCCTACAGGTCAAGCCTTGACACCTAAAAATCCATGGGGTCATCAAGAAGAATTGTGTCTTGCACACTGATAGATACCATGTGGTCAGTTAATATGATCTATAGCCACTGTTGGTGATGGCTGCCACTGATTTCCTGACCTGTTGCTGAATATTTAGGCTCAGAGAAATTTCTCCACACATTCATCAGATCACTACCTCTACTTTTGCTGCTGTTGGCCCATGTTTCTGGTAGATGTGTGGAGTTATAGTGGAGGCAAGCAGGGTAAAGGCCTTCACCAGTTCCTCCACCACAGAACTTGTTCAGATGACCCACTTGCCTCTCTCTCTGGCTGGGTACAAGCAATGTCCGCAGTTTTATCTGTACCAATCAGGGTTTGTGGAAAGGCCACAAAGGCCTGGGCCTAGGGTTGCAGAATTTAAGGGGACGGCATGCCACCCACCACACTCTCATTGGTTCAGAAGAACTGTGAATTTGCAGGAGATACAATACTTTTTTTTTTTTTTTGTAACTTAAAATTTTTTTATTAAGGAATAAAGTAGACATACACAATCATGAGCCTTACAGCATAAAACAGCATATCGTAAGCAGAAATAAACAATTGCTATTTGCGTAAGGCCTCTTCGATAAAGAAGGTAGGTTAAAAGGAAAAAAGTAAAGAAGAAAAGGAAGAAGAGACAGACGGGAGGGTAGGAGGGGGAGTAAGAAAAGAATATAGACTAAAGAAGAGGGAAGGAAAGAAGGGACAAAGGTACAAAATAAACAGCCGAGGTTAGTCAACTCCAACGTAGCTAATATCAGCAGGGTATGAGTAAGATTCCCGCATAGATCATGGCAATAATCAAAGACATTCTCGGGCAAACTACAAAACAAAAAGTCTCAGTGTGCCAGACCCTCGAGTACCCAAACAGTCCAGACCCTCAAATGTTGCTGTGATTTGTTCTGAAGGAAAGCAATCCTCTCTTCAAAGAGGCGATTATGGTTTACCCGGGTAATTACTTCAGCCAAAGACGGGGGATCTAAAGCTTTCCATTTGGCTGCTATAGCCAATCTGGTTGCCGTCAAGATCTGATTGACTAAGGTCTGGGACTGTCTGGGCAGCCGAGGAAATGGCTTCCCTAAAAGAAACGTTAAAACATCTTTAGGTAAGGTTAGGTTAGTGAGTCTGGTTAGTAATTTCTCAATATCATCCCACAAGTGCTGTAGTTTAGTGCAAGACCAAAAAGTATGGATTAAAGTCCCAACTTCACCACATTGCCTCCAACAAAGGTCCGAATGGTCTGGAAAGAGCGCGTGAAGCTTATCAGGTGTATGGTACCATCTCATGAGGATTTTGTATAAGTTCTCTTTTTGTCTAGTACATGTGACCATTCTCTGGGCGTTGGACCAAATTGCGGACCAGTCTTCCGCGGTCAATAGTAATTGCAAGCTCCCCTCCCATTTAAGCATATATGGATGTCTGAAGGGAACATCTGGTGGGACTTCTATCAGCATTTTGTAGAGTCTGGAAATTAGACCTTTTTGCGGTAAGCCTGGCCTAGCTAGAAGTTCAAAAGGTAGAGGATCCGAGGACTCGGCCTGTCGTATGTAAGGAAGCAGAAAATGTCTCAGTTGGAAATATTCGAACAATCGTAGCTTGACCAATGGGGCTTTCTGGGAAATTTCGTCAAAGGTAAGGATCGAATTGGTGGGAGACAAAAGGTCCTTAATCGTATATAAGGCAGTTTTCTGCCATCGAGAGCTAAACTCCTGTAAAGTGCCTGGATAAAAGTCCGCATTGTTTAGGTAGATAGTATTCAACGAGTAAGTAGAGGTTAGACGGAGTCTATGTTTTAGAGAGTTCCATACACCTAGAGTGTGTTGAGTAGAGCGTAGAAAATTTGAAACAGGGATTATCGGCTTATTGGCGGACCAAATATAATAGTTGAGGTGGATCCCCGAGGTCTGATCATTTTCAATTTGTCCCCAAACAGTATGCGAGTCCCAGCGGGACCAAGCCAGTAGTTGTCTGAGATGGGATGCTTCATAATAACGTCGAAGTGAAGGGACACCAAGGCCTCCCTGTTTGAGTGGAGTCATCAGCGTATGGCGCTTATTTCCCCAAATAAAATTGTGGAATAAGGCTTGGACTTCCTGGAGAGTTTTACGGGGTACTGAAATGGGAAGCGTTTCAAAAAGATATAAAAATTTAGGGAGAATGTTCATCTTTAAAGCTGCAATCCGTCCGAACCAAGAGAGAGAATGAGTATCCCATTTTTGTAAGGTAGCTTTCGTTTGAGCAATAAGAGGTGTAAAGTTCTGAGAGAACAGTTGGTCATAGGAGGGAGTGAGTTTAGTACCCAGGTAGGTGATAAAGGTCGTTTTCCAATTATAATTAAATTTAGATTTCAAAGTTGCTAAAGTCGTTGGCGGTATGTGCACCGGTAAAGCTTCTGTTTTGCTCATATTGATTTTATGTCCAGAAAGACTGCCATAGAGCTCCAATATTTTGTGCAGAGAGGGCAAGGTTAATAAGGGGTTAGTAACGGTTAATAACACGTCATCAGCAAATAAAGACAACTTATACTGTTCACAATTGACCTGTACCCCTGAGACATCAATGCTGTTCCTAAGGACTGCAGCTAAAGGTTCTATGCTAAGGGCATACAATAAGGGAGAGAGGGGGCATCCCTGCCTCGTACCATTGGAAATTGGGATGGGACAATGAGCTTGACCTGGGAGTTTGAGATAGGTGGAGGGAGTGCTATACAGACTATTAAGTGCTACTAGGTAAGGGCCTGACAAATTCAGGTGACGTAAAAGAGTGAACAGGAAAGGCCAACTTAGGCGGTCAAAGGCCTTTTCAGCGTCGAGACTAAGTAAAAGCATGGGTTGGTTCTGCCTATGAGCAATCTCCAAAAGATCTATGGTCCGTCTGGTATTGTCTCCCGCCTGACGGCCTTGAATGAAGCCTACCTGGTCGTTATGAATAAGACGTGGCATGATAGGGGCTAGACGGTTGGCAAGGATTTTGGAGAACAGCTTTAAGTCAGTATTTAGTAAGGCTATTGGCCTATAATTGGAGCATAAGGTTGCATCTTTACCTTCTTTAGGGATCAGAGCTAAGTAGGAAGTGAGGTCAGTATGTGGAATAGGGCTACCGGTAAGATATTCATTGAACAGTTTTGTAAGAAAAGGTGAGAAAATACGGAGAAAAGTCTTATAATACTCATAGGGAAATCCGTCAGGGCCAGGGGTTTTAGCGTTAGGCATTGTTTTAAGCGTAGTTTCTATCTCCTCTGGGGTAATGGGCCTATTAAATCCGTGAATTTGGGCAGGTTAGCTTCTGTCAAAAAATCCATAATAGGGTCAGCATCTGGGGTGTTACCAGCAGGCAATTGTAGATCCAAATGATATAACTGGTGATAGTAGTCATGAAAGATCTGCCCTATCTGATCAGGATTGTAAGTCAGTTGACCTGTCGAAGTCTTTATGGCAGTTATCCTAGAGGAAACCTGTTGCTCCCTAAGCTTATTCGCCAGAAGTGTGTGTTGCTTGTCCCCTTTTTCATAATACCTCAATTTAGTCCACACTATAGCTTTTTCCACAGCTTTATATTTGGCTGCCTTAAGTTTATCTCTCACTTGCAAAATTTGGGTCAATACAGTGGCCGTGCTATGGGTATTATAAGATCTCTCCAATACGCGAAGTTGGGCTTGAAGATCAGTAAAAGAGTTAGAGAATAGCTTCCTCTTTTGCGCAGTAAGAGCTATAAATCTACCTCTAATAGTAGCCTTATGAGCTTCCCATAAAATTGGCAGCGACTGTATTGAATCCACATTCAAGCGAAAGTATTCCTGCAGTGCTTCTTCAATTGTTGTAACCGCCTCAGCATCATGAAGTATTGTCGCGTTCAAACGCCAATGTGGTTCCCTACGTGGGAGTGTGGCCAGTTGCAATTGCAGAGTAATAGGGGAATGATCAGACCAAGTAATGGGGAGTATGTCAGTAGAATAGTGAAGCGCTAAGCAGGGATGCGAAATAAAGAAGTAGTCTATACGTGTATGAAGTTTGTGCGGGTTAGAATAGAATGTGAATTGTTTCTCAGTAGGATGATTGATCCTCCATGCGTCAAATAGAGAAAATTGTCGCAATAACTGTCTAAATTTTCTGGACATGTTGTGGGAAGGTTGGTTAGGCGCCTGTTGTGAGCGATCCATGATTTGGGAAAGAGACATATTAAAGTCACCTCCAATGATAAGGTAAGGGTGGAATGTGTCCAAGTGGCATTGTAAGGTCCTGGAGAGGAAAGAACATTGCCGTCTGTTAGGGGAATATATATTAAGCAAGCTAATGGGAATTCCCGCATATGTAGCCATTAATAATAGATAGTGGCCATCAGGATCTTTGATGGTCTGAGTGACCGTAAGGGGGCAATCTTTATGGACAAGGATAGCTACTCCAGCCTTCTTTAGGGTACCTGAAGCATAATAGCTATGTGGGAAATATTTATAAGAGAGTTTGTGAGGTTTGGAAGCATCGAAATGGGTTTCTTGTATAAAAGCTACTTCCGCCCCCGACAATCTCAGTTCCTTAAGAGTCAGATACCTTTTAGTTATACTGTTCAAACCTTTAACATTCAACGATATCAACTTAACCATTGTGGAGCATCCAAAAAGGGAGCATTAAACTGACACAGAGAGAAGCTTCTCCAGGGGAGGGGTTACTATGTCTCATAGATAACAGTAACAGCAATTGCAACCCATCATAAACAATAATTTGCATGTCTAGACAGAGCATACCCCACAGGACATGAAGCGGATATCAAGATATTACATACACATTGACGAACCATTCAAAACTGAGTGCAGAAAAATATAGGGAGTCAAATACCAAGGCTGAAAATAACATAGAAAAAAACAAGGTTAACTGGGTAAAAATTCCGGTTAGAAAACACACAGAAAGAATGCCAAAGTGGCCATAAAAAAGTCCGGATCGAAAAATTCCTGGCTCAATATACCAAGGCATATAGGAGCCAAAAAAAGAGCCAGCGGCTCTAGTGAGGGGGGGTAGAAAACTCGTGTAGTAACGCAAAGCCAGGCACCATCGCGCCATCTGACCTGTAGCAATGAAAGAAATCAGTGGTTAAACATACCAAAAAGCAAAGTCATTCTTCACATATTGGAGGAGAAGGGCTGAGTGCAAGCGTGGGTTCCCGGGAAGACATAGGGGTCTTGTTCCATAAAGGAGTAGGCGATGGTTTAGCTGGAGATGGACGTGGAGAGGTGGCGGGACTTCTGGACTGAAGTCCCAACGCAGCCAGCAGCTTATTCCCTTTTGCCGGATTAAGGAGAGTGTGGCTTGTGCCACGATGGTGGACAATCAACTTAAAGGGGAAGCCCCAGCGATAAGGAATCTTGTTTTCTCGCAGCTTCTGTGTAACTGGTTGAAGTTCCCGTCGTTTAGCCAAAGTGACTGGGGATAAGTCCGCAAATATCTGCAATTTATGGTTCTGAAATTCAACCGTCTGCATTGAACGTGTCGCAGAAGCTATCCGATCCTTGCCCTCACAATAATGAAATCGTGCAATAATATCACGTGGCGGTTTGTTGTCTGGGGGCCTGGAGGCCAATGAGCGATGGGCCCTATCGAGTGACCAAAGGGTTAAAGGTGCTTGAGGGCAGAGCATTCCGAACAGGTCCTGTAAATATTTCACAATCTCTGGGCCACTCACGGTTTCGGGGACTCCCCTAAACCGTAGATTCTGTCTTCTAGACCTGTTTTCCAAATCCTCACAGCTGTCCTTAAGATATGATAATTCATCCCGTAAGGAACAATTCTCCTCCTCCAAAAGGCCCAGTCTTTGAGCAATATCGTCAGTATATGACTCCAGTTTATCCGTTCGCTCACCCAAATCATTCAGATCCCTTTGAACCTCCCGAATAGCTGATGTAACCGCCCGAGAGACTGCCTGCGCAATGGTATCTTGCAGGGCCTCCTTAAGTTGCGCCAACTGTTGCGCCAATACTGGGGCAGTAACGGGTTGAAGGTGGTCTGGGAGGGGATCGAGAGACTGACCTGCGTGTTGCGGCTGCGGACTGTCAGGGTCCGGCAGCAGCGATGAGGGAGAAGCGCTGGAAGAATCACCGCCGTGGTGCGCATCAACTCCTGCGGCGCCATCTTGTTTGCCAGCATGTCGGCGCTGCGTCAGCGGCCGTTGCAGGAACGGGGACATAGTAGCGGCTTGATCTTTAGGTTTTTTCTTGCCCATCGTGCATGCCAGGGTATCACCGATGTTAATAGAGCCGACCTTATGTTGCAGAATAGGCTGATTGCTAAAGTTCAGGCTTGTGAGGTCAGGTAAGGCACGGAGCTCCTAGGCAGTGCGTGTGTCCTCCATCAAGGTTGGCCACGCCCCGAGATACAATACTTTTTAAAATCTCCTGTGCACCAATACCCAGTACTCTGGACTTGATGCACAAAGGAAGGGGAGGGGATGGGGAGATTGAACAGCCGTGAACCTCGGGGCATCTGCTATGTAAATCCAGCCCTGATCAGGGCGGCCACCCAGAAACCATCCTTGTCTTTAATGGTCTTGCCTTTATATACATTTTTCAGTGATTATGCAATTTTCAGTGTTTTATCAGAGACAATCTGAGTATTTTCTGATGTTTTGTTACCATGACAACTAGTGAGCAACAGCAGCACCTTGTGTCATTGCCCTAGAGTTTAACATTTCTGCTTGAGTTAGAAAGTATTATTGTAAAACCTGCCTGTCTGACCTTGCTAAAACCTAACCCTGCATTGTTGTTGATTCTTGTGTATGATTTTGGCTTTTTTCCTGACCATCTACTTAGATGACCCATTTACTAACAATCAAATTTCTTTTTTTTCCACAAATCTCAGAAAAAATGAGTTTTTATCATTTTTTTTTTAAAAAAAAAGAGGTTTTCTGATTTTTTTGCTTGGTTTTTAAGGTTTTCTGATTTTTAAGCACATCATTCAGCATAATTTTCCTTTCATATTTTTTTTATTTTATTTGGATGTTTTAATAAATGTCATGACATTCGTAGTTTTAGAGTTTGTGAGTTTAGTTGCGGTTTCAAAAAAATCTGACCTTTGATAAATAGGCTCCTTACTGTCATTGGTGCTGCATGTCTCTGATTTCTGTTTATGAACTGGCTAGACCTCACAAAATCTTCTGTTTGGTGTCCTGTTTCCCACACATGCAGGCTCTTTGCTGATTTGCATTACCTTATTTAATGCTGTTAACATATTATTGTTAATATACTTTGTTTACAACGTTGCCATGTTTAACTAATTGTACATAAACTGGGTTGGGTCTTTTACACCCAAAATTGAGTATGAGTTATGTTTAAGATAAAAACTTTATCGAAAAAGGAGCAAATGGGTATAAGAAGGGCAAGAAATTGTTGCTGCATTGTCATGGCATTTATAGGAAAATCTAAAAATGTAATGTTAATTGCCACCTATCATGCACAGTAAATCATTATCATCATTTATTTATTTATATAGCACCAGACAATTTCACAGGAAATTGATGCATTAGTGCCTATTTTAAGCAATACTTAAACCTTTTAAAAACATGACTATGAAAGAATATGACTAAATATTAATTCTGCCTTTCCTACTGACATCCCAATTCTATTAATTTATTACAAAAATATCTATGTTCTTTATTATTAAATATATTATTATAAATCAGATGTTTTAACCCAGTAATAACAGTTTGAATAAAATTAAGAAAGTCTTCTAATTAATTAAAATAAATCAGTAATTTATTCTACAAGAGGAATACAAAAATATGAACCAGTCTTCTGCACTCAGTACAGTGCATAACCTCCTACTGAGATACAGCATGTGCTACTTGTTATCACTGGATTAATCCTGTCAAAGAAAGATTTAATAAGAAAAGGATTATCATCTGTATAATTTTAGGACAATGTCACCTCGCTGCATTGATAAAATCAAGAATCATTTCAAATTTCAAAAACTAAATACCAGTCTATTCTGACATCAGTAATGAAAGAATTAAGATATCCCAGCAGTCAACTTTATCAGGCTGTATGTTTTCTGGATGGGTAGCCAACTCATCAGGCTAGACTCACATTATAACTGAACACTAATCCGTATTTGATCTTTAGATGGAGAGCAAACAAATGTTAAGCTCCTATTGGCCTCAACACAAAAGCATCCTTAAGTGGCTTGCTGGTTTGGATTGATCAACAGGGAAACCGAAGATGATTAGCTCTGTTTGCAACCAAGGTGACCCTGCAGTAAGAATAAATTAGCTGCAACTGCCCTTTCAGGCTTTGTAATACAATTCAAACAATACCAATTTCCCTATCACCTATAAACATTGCCAGAAAGGAGATAACAGGACTCTGTGTATATTAACAACCTTGACAATCTTGATTTAAAAAATCAAACCCATTTAAACAACTGGATCAGAGCCATTCCCGAAACAAAACAATGTATTTAGTGGCACTGTGCATTGGCAGACAGCTCAAACACTCACCAACTGCCAAGCTGAGAGAACATAACCACACATTGTTGTGATCTTTATTTGAGAACTATTTATTATTTCAAATTTTGTCTCAGGGGACTGTGTGAGACATTTTCACTAAAAACAGAGGGAAACTATAGCCCGGTAAACCAATTTCAAAATAAATTGCTCATTGTTCAAATACATTTTTGAAATAGGGCATGACATTAATCCTCATAATCTATGCACATTTTATAGCTTTGATTCATACAAATAGTATGTACATATAACTATTTTGGAATAGTGTCTCTTGAAAAACTGTATTTTTAAAATATGAACACCCAGAGTTTTACTAGACAAACATTACAAACGTATGTTCTGCACAAGCCCTATTTATTGAAATAAAGACCAACAAGGGGATTTACAAGGGTAATTTAACAATTACAAAGGTGAAATGAAAGAAAGGCACACATAAAATATAAGACTGCAGAATACTTACAGGTACAGTGTCGGACTGGCCCACCGGGATACCAGGAAAACTCCCGGTGGGCCCAGGTGTCAGTGGGCCTCTTGCTTCTAACCATTTGGCCTTTTTCATGGTCATTCCTTCATTTCTTTAAGGGAACAAAGAGGTTTAATAATGGAAGAATTGAGTATAGTATGTAGAGAAAAGAGACTAAAGAATAAAGTTGAGTGAGGTTCCAGTAGTTTAGAATATCGGCCCTCAGCCTAAGGTTTTTCGGTGGGCCCCTGGCATCCTGGCATCCCAGTCCGACACTGTACAGGTATGGAATCTGTTATCCGGAAACACATTATCCAGAATGCTTCAAATTAAGGAAAGGCAGTCTCCCATAGCCACAGGTACAGTGTCGGACTGGCCCACCGGGATACCAGGAAAACTCCCGGTGGGCCCAGGTGTCAGTGGGCCTCTTGCTTCTAACCATTTGGCCTTTTTCATGGTCATTCCTTCATTTCTTTAAGGGAACAAAGAGGTTTAATAATGGAAGAATTGAGTATAGTATGTAGAGAAAAGAGACTAAAGAATAAAGTTGAGTGAGGTTCCAGTAGTTTAGAATATCGGCCCTCAGCCTAAGGTTTTTCGGTGGGCCCCTGGCATCCCAGTCCGACACTGTACAGGTATGGAATCTGTTATCCGGAAACACATTATCCAGAATGCTTCAAATTAAGGAAAGGCAGTCTCCCATAGCCCCCATTTTATTGAAATATTCCAAATTGTTAAAAATGATTTCCCTTTTCTCTGTAATAATAAAACTGTACCTTTTACTTGATCAAAACTAATATATAATTATATGAAGATCCATATTGAGGAAAGATCAGTTATCCGAAAAGCCTCAGGTTCCAACCTGTAACACTAAATTGTGAACTGAGAAGATCGTATGTAATGGAGCAAGCCATTGAGAAATCAACTTGTATTATGCAGTTTGGTTTGAATTATGCAGTATTTATTCTACCCAGTAGAGGACTTTCCAGGAGTAAAGTGTTGGGACCAATCTATAATATAGATTTCCTGCTCTGACTGTATCAAAGCAGCTAAAAGGTATGCCAATAATAATCAATGTTTGTCTACCTCAACAACTAAGAGAAGAAATCCCATTCCCTGCTAAGACTAAACCAGAAATATGCCTTGAGAATAGCTACTTTCAAACAAATTGCTTTCAATTTTTTTCTGTTGTTTACAAGGATAGAACTTCTGAGGTAATACTTTCTATTAAGTAACCAGTTTTTCTCAATGCTAGCAAAGGAGGCACTAATGCTCTTAAAAGTATAGTCTATAGAAACATCTGTTTACCACGCATAAATCTGTGAGCTGGTTGAATTAAAATGAGCAGGCTAAGCAAGTTTGTGAACCCTGAAAAGAAAAACTGTGACTAATCACTCCTTTTCCTGCACTGTGGTCTGAGAAGTCCATTCTTGTCCTCATAAAAAGAGTGAAGTGCACTATAGAGTTTACTATCACAATCACAACATCACCCGGCAGTGCATTCCACAAACTCACTGTCCTCACTGTGAAGAACCACCAATGTTGCTTCAAATGAAAGTTATTTTCTTCTAGTCTGAAGGGGTGGACTCTGGTTCGGTGATTCTCTTTGTGGGTAAAATGTCTCTTACTTACAGGAAACAGAGGTTTCTTGACCTGTGTGTATATATACAGTTCCACTGCTGAACAAAACTGTTTTTTTTTGCTGAACAAGCTTGCTGTTTTGCTTAAGAAAAACATTTTTAATTTGCCTATAATGCTACCAGCTGAAAATAAAATCCATATTTTCTATGAAGAGGCTTTTTTAATAATTGCTCCACAAGGACTTGCCACAAGTTCCCTTTTCATCAATAATCTTCAGTATAATTCAGAAGAAGTTGCAATCTTAGCTTGGAATGTGTTGTGAATGTCCTGTGGAAAGGTATTTAGTTCTAGTGAGGCTGTTAGGAATCTCTCTCAGAGCAGGACACAGAGCAGGAAGGATACTGCTTGTGTGAAGAACTTGTAGAGGGGCTGGGGGGCCACTTGCCACTGCGAGGTGCATTGAGAGACAAGAACAAGTAACAGAGAATTGATCTGAGTAAGACATTGGAGAAAAGTCAGGAGGCTGAGCAACCCCCCAGGAGATTCGTAAGTACAGGGATGACCCCAACTTATGTGTTTGGTTACTTGTAGTCCACAAGTCCACAAGTTTAGTAAAGGAATTCTTCATGTGTGAAGGTAGAGCCCAGTGGACAGGATTTATTTTTATGATTTGTTTTGTATACGGAAATGGTCAACCCGTGTGTAAATAAACCGCCTTAAAAAGGAGAACAGAATCTGTTGTGGATCCAGCAGCTTACAGGTGTCAAAGTAATTTAAAAGGGGATCTGCAAGAGACAAGCAGATAAGGTGCAAGATAATGTGGGTCAAAGCGGCAGAGTATAAATTAGGGCTGAGCTATTGCAGTGTAGAATCAAAGGAATTCCATATGATCTTTTAGTCCATATCAGGGCCGGAACTCAAGGTAGGCAGAGTAGGCATGTGCCTAGGGCGCAAAGTTGGAGGGGCACCAGGCACGCATCTTATCTGCCTCTCTTACTCCCTAGTCCGGTCCCCGATTGCCACTCAGCCTGGTGTATGCTGTCCTCCTTTATGCGCCAAATCTTTATTTCTCCAAGCAGGGTGGTTGTTGAGCATGCGCGCGGAGCTTCTCGTGCACGCGCGTGTGCACATTTTTCTGATATGAACCAGAGCCTGGGGCACCTGCCCAGCACTGGTCCATATCCCACATGTTGGTATTTCTGACCTGGTGCAGGCCTTTCTTAGTCCACATAATTAGCCATAAATCCAGGGCACAGGTTTAGTCCCTTCTTCAGAGAATTGAAAGTTTCCATTAATTTGTATTCCCACACTTTTCTATCATTATCTGTTTTAAAATTGCCCTTAAGAACCCAAATTAAATCCTTTATGAAGTGATGAGGGCCATTGAAATGATTTCCTATTGGTGTGTCCAGTTTTTTATTGGTTACAGTGAATCGGTGGTGTGTATTTCTCTTTCTCTGACTTTGCCCAGTCTCTCCTATATACAGTCCCCCTGTTATGCATTTAGTGCATTGTATTAAGTACAAGAGAAGAAAAAGAAGAAGTGAAATCAACACACTGTTAGTCCATAAACACTCACTTCATCGCAAACTAGTTCAGTGTGGCGCCTATATAGTATAACTGGCAAAACTGCCTTATATAAAACATAACCTTTAATAAAATAAGGCTAAAAAGAGGAACGCCCACAAAAGACAACCCACTGCTAATAGCCCATTAGGCCGCAGTGCAGGAACAGTGTCCTTAAAAACATTCATTTAAAAACCAACAGATGGTGGAAACGATGGTATCTTAATCAGCCAACAAACACACTTCACCGGTAATAGTATAAACCATTGGTTACAGTGCAAACACTACCCGCTCCCACCCTTCTATTTGTGCCCCAAGTTTGCCAGCAAAAACTGCCTGTCTACGTAGGGACAAAGTGGGAGCTAAGCTGCCACCGTCCACCCAACGCGTTTCGCTGACTACTTCAGCTTCCTCAGGGGCATAAGTGGTGGGCACTCATCTTTTCAAAGTTTAAATAGGCATTCGCGCCGCGTGTTCACGCTAGTCGCGCGAGATTACGCTGGACGCGATTTCCGGGTATTACGTATGACATCATCAAAAAAGGTCATAGAGACGTTAATGCGCCCTTTCACTGGTGTGTTTTCGCACAGTCAAATTGCGCGCCTGACCAATATGCAGGCATTTTATTGACCAATAGAAATGTAACATGCGCTGGCGGATAAAATAAGTAGGACAGCTATATATTTAACCCCTTGTGAACTCAAAAAAGTGTGCCTAGGCTCAAAAATAATTAAAGGTAAAGTAACATACACAAATTAGAAAAATTGGCAAACGGTCACACAATTACGAGAAAGAGGGGAAAACTGCCAACCGAGCCTTGCTTGAAATACTTAAAGAAAGGGTTTAAAGGTGAAACCTTCATTGAGACCAGCAGGGGACCGACTGTTAAGCCAGTATATCCATTTGGCCTCACATTGTAACAATCTCCCACTCTCGTGGTGGGTTGAAAATGTTCAACCGCAAAAAAACTTCATAGTGTTGACATTTCCACCATGAAGTTCCTTGACGTGAATGGCAAAATTGTCAGCGAGTTTTACCCACGTAAAGTTTGTTGCAAATACACCTCATAATATATACTTCTCCAGGGGTCTTACAATCCATGAAGTGCCTTAATTTGAATTCCTCTATGTCAGAGCGGCCTCTAATACTGGTAGTTTTTTCAATGAATGGACAAGCTACACAGTTGCCACATTTGTAGCAACCCTTGGTCAACTCAGAGAGCCATGTGGATTTGGTGGTAGTAGTAAAATGACTATGCGTGAGGCGGTCCCTAAGATTTTTACTTCTCCTGAATGTAATTACAGGACGTGAACCTATAACTTCCTTAAGGACTTTATCCTGTTCCAGAATATGCCAATGCTTGTTGAGAATATTAGAGATCTGATTGTGCTCGGTACTATAGTCGCCAATGATCCTAATTATGTTGTTAGATTTTTGTTTAAGCCGTTTCTGTTGATTTTTGGGCAACAAGAGAGTTGTCCTGCTGGATGTTAGTGCTTTGTGGTATGCCCTTTTTAAACAATTGTGACTATAGCCTCTGGCTTTAAACCTATCATACAGCTTCTTTGCTTCAATTTTGAAGTCATCCATGGTGGAGCATATTCTCCTTATCCGGTGGTATTGTCCTGTAGGGATCCCTCTGATAGTACTCACAGGATGTTGACTATTTGCCTGTAATAGGCTATTAGTGGCCGTCTCTTTGGGGTAGACTGTTGTATGTAAGTAATGATTATGATTTCTGTAAATTCGGATGTCAAGGAAGTTAATGCTATCTTTTTGAATTTCTGCTGTGACTTTGAGATTGATGTCATTGGTGTTAAGTTTATTAACAAATGCAAAAAAGTCATTCTTGGTGCAGGACCAAATTAGTATGACGTCATCGATGTACAGCAACCAAAGTGTTATTGCCTGTGTGTATTCCAGCAGTATGTCGCTAAAGGCGAAATTATGTTCCCACCACCCTAAGTACAGATTTGCATATGAAGGGGCGCATGTACTTCCCATCGCGGTCCCTCTTAGCTGGTGATAATAATTATTGTGAAAGGTGAAAAAATTGTTTGTCAAAATAAATTCCAAAAGTTCAATGACTAACAGGTTATGGGAACTGAACTGTTGGCCTCTCTGACTCAAAGTCTCTCGTACCGCTTGAAGACCCACATCATGCAGGATGCTGGTGTAAAGAGACTCAATATCTAGACATGCCAACCATTGGTCTTCCCCCAGGACAATCCCGTCTAGATGTCGTAGGGCATCACTAGTGTCCTGGATGAAAGAGGGGAGACCAGAGACAAAAGATTGTAAAATGTCATCGTCATATATGCTTTATGGTTCTGTGAGAGTTCCTATCCCAGGCACAATTGGACGGCCCGGGGGAGATTGTATGTTTTTATGAATTTTATGAATATTATAGAAAGTGGGTATAATTGGTGTCTTGACCGCCAGAAAGTCAAATTCTTCCTTGCTGAGAAGGTCATTTGCCTTATATTTCTTCAAAATGGTTAGGAGTTCAGTTTGGAAACCAGACGTGGGGTCACATGTTAACCGTGCATAACAATTAGTGTCGTTTAATAGATGTTTGCATTCCTGCACATATGCTGTACTGTCCAGAATAACTATATTGCCCCCTTTGTCGCTAGGTTTGATGACAATGTCAGTATTGTTTTCCAAGTCTCTCAGTCCTTGTCTCTCTTTGTAGGATAAGTTGCTCACCTTATGAGCCTTCATATCTCTACTATTATCATGTAAGATTTGAAGGTCACGTGTACAACCCTCTACAACCCTCTACTTTGGTACAGATGGATTTGGGGGGAGTGAAGGTGCTTTTTGGTCTAAGATTAGTGAATGGCCCTTTCATTTCGCTCCTAACCGTTATAATGTCCTCCAAAAGTTCACACATGTCGTGTAAAGCACGTTTCTCTTCAGCCGACCACCGTTCTTGTGTGTCCGCTTTGTAGAAATGCTTTCGTAATAGAAGCTTAAAATTTAAGAGGCTATAGTCACAATTGTTTAAAAAGGGCCTACCACAAAGCACTAACATCCAGCAGGACAACTCTCTTGTTGCCCAAAAATCAACAGAAACGGCTTAAACAAAAATCTAACAACATAATTAGGATCATTGGCGACTATAGTGCCGAGCACAATCAGATCTCTAATATTCTCAACAAGCATTGGCACATTCTGGAACAGGACAAAGTCCTTAAGGAAGTTATAGGTGCACATCCTGTAATTACATTCAGGAGAAGTAAAAATCTTAGGGACCGCCTCACGCATAGTCATTTTACTACTACCACCAAATCCACATGGCTCTCTGAGTTGACCAAGGGTTGCTACAAATGTTGCAACTGTGTAGCTTGTCCATTCATTGAAAAAAATACCAGTATTAGAGGCCGCTCTGACATAGAGGAATTCAAATTAAGGCACTTCATGAATTGTAAGACCCCTGGAGAAGTATATATTATGAGGTGTATTTTCAACAAACTTTACGTGGGTAAAACTCGCCGATAATTTAGGAGACGTATCTTACTTCTTTTTTTTCTTCTCTTGTGATTAATAGTTTAATCTACACAAACTTACAGTGTGATTGCCTTAGTAACACTGTGTTCGCAGCTCCTCATTTCATTTCCTTGTATTAAGTACACCACTTTGGAAGAAGAACAGTTGTAGTGATCACGGATGCTGTATTCCTCTAATGTGTCTGGAATTGGTATTTTGTCTAAAGCAGGATATGTGAGCAGGTTTTGCATTTGCATTTTGGCAGGGGTATGTTCCATTTTTGGTGGGGTGCAATTAGGCACTTCTTGTTATAAGTTGAATGTTTTATATATATAGAGAACACCACAGCTTCATTGGAATCAGCTTGAAAAATTAACTAAGATGTTCTGAAAGCTTGCTATGATTATATTAGTTGGCCAATAAAGGTATACCCTTTGTACCACTTTTGTTTTTGTTTTTTTAGCTCAATAGGGTTGCCCTGTAATACCGCTAAGTCTAAATTCCAAGGGGCAAATTCACTAAGCCGCGAAGCGCCGAACGCTAGCGTTAATTCACTAGCGTTTGGCATTTTCGCTACTGCGCAAATTCACTAACTAACGCTGGCGTAGTTTCGCTAGTGTTACTTCGCAACCTTACGCCAGGCGAATCTTCGCTAGTGACGTAACTACGCAAATTCACTAACTTGCGCAGTGTACTGAACGCTACCTTTTACGCTAGACTTCCTTCGCCACCTCAGACCTGGCGAAGCGCAATAGAGTAGATAGGGATTGTTTAAAAAAAAGTCAATTTTTTTTCTAAGTCCCAAAAAAACGCTGGCGTGTTTTCTACATGATGGCTGATAGGCTGAAAAATATCGAAAATTTTTTGGGGCTCCCCTTCCTCCCCCCTACATTTCCTGACTCATGGCAACTTACCTAGACAGTGGGCACATGTGTAGGGCAAAATAAAATTTTTATTTGCTGATTTGAAGGTTTTCTAGGCATTTGTAGTGCAGATACGTGTTCCTCCATTGAAATTTGAATTTCGCGCCGTATGCAAATTAGCCTTCGCTAGCGTAACTTCGCTTTATATAGCGAATCAACGCTAGCGCAACTTCGCAACCTTACGCTACCCCTGTGCGCAACTTCAGATTTTAGTGAATTTGCGGAGCCCTGGCGAAACTACGCCTGGCGAAGTGCGGCGAAGTGCGGTGAAGTGCGGCGAAGTGCGGCGAAATGCGGCGAAGTGCGGTGAAGTGCAGCGAAGTTGCGCCTGGCGCAACTTCGCATCTTAGTGAATTTGCCCCCAAGCCTCTTGTGAGCAGCCAGAAAAACACTCAAAGCTGCTAACATTAGCAAGGGACAATTCCATAAAAAATTTTACCCTTCCAACATGCTAAAAAGGACAACCATTATCTGATGTGAACGCAAGCTGAATTCACTAGACCACCTTCCTAAAACAAGACATTCCTTTTTCTAAATCCCATATTACTAGAATTATGATATAGGTACAAATATGTGGGGTAAAACTTGTAAATGCCAAGGGGACTAAATGCCAGTATAGGTGGTTATTAGATCATTATTAATTTATTATATATTGCATATAAATATCCAGTAAATATTTTAATTACTGTTATATATATATATGTAGCCTTATAATCTGAAAATATTTGGTCATAAAAACCATTCATTTTGAACATTTCCAAAATCCTGCCTCTGTCTTTATAAACGTAGTCAGTGAGACAACATTTATCTTATAATAGTAGTATATATTTGTGCAGATCTTGCCATTAGGGATCCCTAGTGACAACTGGAAAGCAACATTTTAAACCATACATTGTATATTTACTACTATCCTGGCATTTCATTAATCAACTGAAAGGGCTAAGTACTTACTGCCAAAATTGCTTATCCACAGAGCTATAGCTTACCTACTCCTTACTACAACATTGAATCAACAACCTATCCGCAACATCCATTTGCAGTATGCCTGTCCAGAATGACATTAATTTTATTGTCCGCCAAAAGCATGATAGGTCAAAATGTAGGTACTTAATAAGGTATATCTAAATTATAAGGCTGCGTTCAAAACAAAAAAAGCAGCCTAGAGAAGAACAGCAAAATCAAATTAATTCTCCAGCTGCCTACCATACAGTTGAAATTCCTCCCAGCATGCCACCCAGTAGATAAACGAATGCCCCACAATCCACAGACTGGACCTGCCAAGACAAAACAAAATAGACATATTGAAAACTTCCCATATTGCACCTTAACATATGGCATATTGCCTAGGCTGCCATATTGCAACATCTTTCAAAACTTCTTTTAAACACCTCAGTGGCAGCTGTAGCTATATTGAAGACTACTGTGCCTTTGAGCTACCCATTCATATCTGAGGACTTTTATTACAAATGCTGGAAAATCAAAAAGATAGACAGGATAGACCTGCACTTGTCTACCAGCAATGCCCTCCAAACTGAGGCCTAATCTTTAAATGAAAAAAAAATCTACATAATGGAATTTAATTAATAAGAAAAAGGAAACCTAACACTCAAATCTCCAAATCAACAGGTAAACATGAAAACAAAGTACCCAAACACTTTTTGAAAAGAAAAGGCTAATGTAACAAATCAATAAGCTCAAAAGAAACTAGTTTTCCACAGTATATGGATGATTATCTAAATGCTAAGCCTTAAACCCTACATACAGTATACCCATCTCTGATATCTTTCATCCCGAATATGCCAACAGACGTCTCTAACAAAACAGCTCTATCAACACAGTTTTCAACAACAGTTAACCTTCAACTGAGCCTTCCGTAATCTCTAAACATTGTTGGAAGAGCAAAGGATGGGATTGACACCTTTGCTCTATTTCTAAATCCAAAGGTTATGTCCAGCAATCAGAATCAAGCTAATACAGTAACCAAAAGCATTGCTATATAACCTACATGTTAAGAATAATCCTGCACAAATTTAAAAACCTAAACAATCATAAACCAGTAAATCTATACCTAATCAGTCATACTTAATCATACATTAACTATGATACATAGACGGTGGAGAAACATAGAACAGATCATTTCAATTATTATTTAATATACTATGGCACTTTTTTAAAAAGATGTCTCATCTTATTCTTCTGGTACCTTACCTGAATGCCACAAAGAATCCAGTGGTCATGTAACAATGTATCTGTAAAAAAAAGTTTTATAGCTCTGTTTTCAAACAATACAGATCTCCTGTTAGAGAACTTATATGTTCTCTTAATGATGCATACAAATACCCAAATTGTGTATTCTCTTATTATATACACTCTGTAAACAAAGCTTAAAATCAACCATAATGATCTTTAAAATACATTCCACACATACAATAATAGATTTCAGTGACTGAAAATCCATTTAAGGTAATTGTGGGCATATTGGTACTGCAGGATTTGTGAGTAATTATATACTTGTACCATTAGCATAAATACTGTAGTGCTCCTCTGGTTTTGATGTTTGTTTGTAGCAATATAAGAACATTGCCAGAAAATTCATTGTGCATTTTTTAAGTGTATACCTAAATACAGAAAGCCCCATTTATGACCATAAGTACTGTAAGTATAGTCATGCTAAAATTGATGTAAATATTGCAAGTGTTGATGCTGTTTCGTTATTTGACATTATGACGCTAATTGAACGTCATCAAAACTATGGAGTTGGTGGTGGACTTTAGTAGAAAAAAGCAGAGGTCTTACTCCGCCTTTACTATCAGTGGGGTAGCAGTAGAGACGGTGAGTAATTTTAATTATTTAGGGGTCCAAATTTCTGATGACCTGACAGTCTAAGAAGACCAGGCAGTGTCTGTATTATTTAGGAAAATTGCACTATTTTAAAGACTTTTTATATTGGTTCTGTGTAGAGTATTCTGACAGAATATAAACTCATGGTTTGGGAATTTTGGTGTACAAGATCATAATGATTTATAGCGGGTGATATGTCCGGCTGCACTAGATTCCCTTTACCATCACTACAAGATGTATATGTAAGGAGGTGTAGAGTTAGAGCATTCAAAATTATTAAAGATAGAACTCATCCTTGCAATTATCTGTTTGACAATCAGGAAAAGGTTTTAGGAGTCTTCAGGTCAGAACAGAGAGGGTTAGAAAAAGTTTTTCTCCTCAGGCTATTAGGCTTCTTAATCATGATATGTCACCACATTTTTTAGTTTTAAATTGAGGGACCTATGAATATATATATATATATATATATATATATATATATATATATATATATATATATATATATATATATATATATATATATATAAATATATATATATATATATATATATATTTATGATTGATTTATGTGTTTTGTTAATAATATGGCACATTGCACTTTAGTACGTATTGTTTACAATATATACACAATGCACTCAAATTTATGGAAAATTTAATATGTATTTTTATATTATAAGCATAATGCAGCTGTGTTTTTGAAAATTATGGTACTATAATTACATTTATTATATATTTAGTATTTATTGTTTAATGCATTGCACTGTCATTGTTTGTTGCATTTAAGCTCCATTGCACAATTTTTTTATGCACGAGTACTATTTTCACAGTTTTAGAATGATCAGGGTACATTTCTTTACAGGCTGTACTTGTATAACTTTGTATGTGACAAATAAAGGAATCTATAAATAAGAATGATCACTGAACTATTTTACTAATAAAAATGAGTGGATTTAAGGATTAAATTATGGGTATAAACACATTTATATGTCATATTTATATGTTAATTTATAATCTTATATGTCAAATTTGTCAGAGAGAAATTGCTAAGTGTTGGAATGTAATACTTAATTAGTGCCACCATTTTAAGAAGAAATAAATATCAATATCTAATGTATCCACCTATTGGTGAATGCAAGTAAATCTACATGGACTGTAAGCATTTACTAACTGAATGTATGCCAATTCATTATTAAGTGGAATGGAGGGGTTATAAATTCCACATGTCTATATGCTTATATTGAAAAATCTCAGAGTTGCAGCTGCAATTGGGTTTTCTCCTTACAATAACTATTAAAAGACTGTGTGAATATGCCACTCTTGTTCTCCAGATGTATACATTATTTGGAAATCCAACACAACATTTTAATTTGCTTGTACTGCACTTGACCCCTGAAAACCACACTAAAAATAACACAAATCAAACAAGTATAGAAGGACTACATACACATATAGTGGAACTAGGCACATATAAAATAATTCTGGATCTTAATATGTACAGGTTTTCTGTAACCATATGATACTAGATAAGAAAAATAGCACACAATGCAAAATATGGTGCTTAATAAAAAAATACATCAAGCATTGTTTTATTAAGGCCAGAATAATTAAACTTTTCAGGGGCATCTTGTCTACATTGTCAGACTTTACTCTGGTGAGTATAGGTCTGTGTTATATGACTCAATATTGTAAGTTAATATATTATTAATATTAGCACTGCGTATCTTGACAGTGCTATATAAATAAATGATGATTAATATTAGTATTAATAATATTAGTATTAGTAAGTTAAGCTTACTAACAGGCTGGAGGCTGGTGAAAGCAACTGTGCAATCACATTATCAAAAAAAGATAAGTATTTTTTAACTTTTATTTTTGATAAAGGTTTGTATTTTTAACTATTGTGTTTTACTTTTTAAAAGCTTTTCAGTCTTAGGTGCTAATTAGCAAAGTTTGGTATACTATTGTGTTTACAGCAAGTTTGCCAGAAGCTGCTTTACTTTGCAGTTAAATTTCCCTCAGCTTCAGGTGGATGGGGTTTGATTAGTGCACCTGAACAGCCTGTATAGAGTGTGGAATCCCTCTGGGTAGATATTTTTTAACTAGGCAAAAGGTTACAATTATTCAGACACTGACTGGGGTAAAGGGGTTGCCAGGTCAGCAGGTTTGTAAATATGCTGATTTACAATTTTTTTATTATAGCTCAATTAATAACATTGGGTGAACATTAGGCGGGTGAACATTAAGGAAATAGTAATCATAACATGGTCTCCTTTAAGATTATGCCGCAGAGGCAACTCTATCAGGGAGTAACTAAGGGTAGAACTACACATCCGATTTAAATTCGTTTTCGGCGGATCCGACGCGCTGCACCAAAACACAGGCGTCAAGTCGGATGCAATGGAAAATAAAGTAAGAAATACAAATGTCGGATCTTGTCGCAGTGTTAAGCCGTCATACAAGACTGTGGGATGCAGACACAGCATCCGACAGTCATGTTGTGTCGGATGAACGCTGTGACACCATCCGACATTGCTATTGCTTACCTTGTTTTCCATCGCATCTGACTTGACGCCTGCATTTTGTCACACTGCATCGGATCTGCTGGAATTGCGTTGAAGATGCTCGTGTAGTTGTACCCTACAACACTACATTTTAGATGCGAAACTTTGCCAGTATAAGGGCATCTCTGCAACATATTAACTGGGAAAGGCTTTTCAGAGGGTTAAATGTAGAACAAAAATGGGATGTCTTTAAAGGAGAACTAAAGTTGAACTAAAGAAGTAGGCTAGAAATGTTGTACATTTTGTTTTGAGCTTCTGTTCCAGCCCAAGGCAACCGCAGCTCTTTAGCAGTAAAGATCTGTGTCTCCAAAGATGCCCCAGTAGCTCCCCATCTTCTTTTCTGCTAATTCACTTAATATCAGAGGTGGATAAATTGCTTGATGAGAACAGAGAAAAAGCAGAGGTTCTGAACTGTTATTTTTCATCTAAACAAATGAGGAACCAACTAATGAACATTTCCTTCTTAATAGTCCCAGTTCTAGTAATATAACTAATGATGCATAGTTTGCACAAGAGGAAATTCAAAAGAGACTATATATATAAACAGAGGCCCAGGACTGGATGGTATTCATCCCAGGGTACTAAATGAGTTTAGCTCTGTGATTGCCAAACCTCTTTACATAATTTTTCAGGATTCATTGAGGTCTGGCATGGTGCAGAGCGACTGGCAAATTGCTAATGTGGTGCCGCTATTCTAAAAGGAATCTCCTGTTCTCAGCCTCCAAACTATAGGCTCATTAATTTGACATTAGTGGTTTGAAAGCTTTTTGAAGGTGTATTAAGGGATATGATACTTGACTTCATTGCAAATAATAATATTATGTGTTTGTGCCAGCATGGTTTTATGCATAATAGATATTGCCAGACTAATTTAATTTCATTTTATGAGAAGTTGAGCAGAGATCTTAGTTACATAGTTAGATACAGTATCACTCAAAAGGTTACTGGTTAAATTAAGAATGTTGGCCTGGAACATATTGGTATATTTATCAAAGAGTAAAGTTACAGATTTCCATAGTCCACGAGAGTGAAATTCGCCACTCTCCATTCACTTCTATGACAATTTTAAAACCATATTCAAGCATGTGGATCTTTCTACCTTCACTCTTTGATACATATACCCCATAGTATGTGTACCTGGATAGAGAACTGGCTGAAGGATAGATAACAAAAAGTGGTGGTAAATGGAACATTTTCTAATTGGACCAGTGTTGTTAGTAGAGTATTGCGGGAGTCTATACTTGGGCCTTTGCTTTTGTTTTATTAATGACCTGGAGGTGGGCATTGAAAAGTACTGTTTCTATTTTTGCTGATAATACTATAAATAAATATAAATAATACAAAATGCAAGTTATACACTAAAAATGTGTTTGGGGTTCCCTTTGTTGAGAAATATCTGTAGATAGCAAGTTATCTAATTCCAGGAAGTGTCATTCTGTGGCTAATAAAGCAAATATATTAGTGTCTTGCATAAAAAAGGGCATTAACTTAAGGGATAAAAAAAACATAAAACGTAATTTTGCCACTTTAAACTGTAGGTCCCTGGTAAGACCTCATCTGGAGTATGCAGTTGCAGCACTTAAGATGGACATAAATGAGTTGGAGAGAGTGAAGAGACATGCATCTAAACTAGTTAGGGGGATGGAAGACTTAAATTATGAGGGTAGACTGTTATGTTTAGGGTTGTTTTCTCTGGAAAAAAAGATGCTTGCAAGGGGATATGATTACACTTTAAAAGTACATTAGGGGACATTATAGACAAATAGCAGGGGACATTTTTCCCATAAGAGGATCACCGCACCAGAGGCCACCCCTTTAGACTAGAAGAAAGGAACTTTCATTTGAAGCAGTGTAGGTGGTATAATGCATATTGTATAATAATCATGTTGGTGGATTCTGTTAAAGTTTTTAAGAGAAGCTTGGATTTTTTTCTTGGACAAGCACAATATCCAAGGCTATTGTGATGCTAAAATCTACAATTATTATAGATATTGGTATATATAATGTATGTGAGTATATGGAGGGGTAGGTGAGATTGTCTATGTATGGATGCTGGGTTTAAATTGGATGGTTTTAACTTTATGGACTTTGGTGTTTGGTCTGTCTGTATGTATGTATGGATGCTGGGTTTCAATTGGAGGGGTTGAACTTGATTGATTTTTGCCTTTTTTTCAACCTGATTTAACTATTATGATATACAAATATTTATTCCTGAAACAAGCTACAGGTTACTAAATAACTGTAAGTTGCTCTTTCACTGCAATGGTGTTGTTTGATCATATTTTTAATCAGTATTTTTTTAAAAAAATTTAATAATGTATGGTTATCACTGTATTGATGCCATGCACTGTCCCTACCAAAAACAACTGCAGTTATGGATTTGGTGTGTTGGACTACAAGCAGTTAAGTAAAGGACAATGGTTGTTATAGCAGGGTATTGTAATGCACTATAAAAAGTGCATTTTGAAATGTTCTGGTTAATGCATGACTGGTATGTTATTATGTTCACATAAAGTAGTTGGAATTATGGTGCCTAGAATGGACATTCTGCATCTCACAGGATTTGAAGTTACAAACTGACCTTGAACTGTGCACTATAAGGGTAAAGGGTTTATACTAACATACTATACTAATAATGAAAATTTTCATTTTTGTGCCTCCAGGAAAACACTGCCAGAGGCGTTCTTTTGCACTGCATTTTGTTCGGTGTCACTGTGTGCATTTCTTTTCTATTCTTTTTTTAAATTCCTTGGGGCACTGAGCACATAATGGATGAACCAATCTACTCTTGAAACTCCCCTATTTTTATGAAGTTTTCTAAAATATTTTAGAGGCAGATAATGGTTTTTGTTGAAAAATAAAATGAAAATGAAATGATAATGGTTTCTAACAGGGCTATCCAACTGGTGGCCTGCAACCCCCCCCCCCTTCTGTGGCCCCCCACATGCTGTGTCTACTTACCTTGCGTAATCTTTAAAAGATATCACTACAGATATTAACTGGCCCCTGCATTGTTTAAACCTCAAATTCAGACTAATCCCCTGTATAGTTCAAACCTGTGATGCCCCTGCATTGTTCACACTTGTGACACCTCTATTGTTCACACCTGAGATCCAGACTGAAACTGCCCACATTGTTCACCTGTTCACACTTTAAAATGCTAATGGTGCACCAGCACTGTGTCACTGTATGTAGTACATATTAACATGATAGGTCTCATTGTCTGTTCTGCCTTCCCTCCCTGTGTGTGCCATTTTTTGTTTACTCAGTGCTGCTTGGGTGTGCCATTCTCTGCTTGCCCAGTGCTGCTTGTGTGTGCCATTCTCTGCTTGCCCAGTGCTGCTTGTGTGTGTGCCATTCTATGCTTACTCAATGCTGCTTGTGTGTGCCATTCTCTGCTTGTGTGTGCCATTCTCTGCTTGTCCAGTGCTGCTTGGGTGTGCCATTCTCTGCCTGCCCAGTACTGCTTGTGTGTGTCATTCTCTGCTTGCCCTACGCTACCTATGGAATGTAAGCCTGTTAGGGGTTTGTTAGCATTTGGAAATTGTTGTTATGGGCCACTAAGGTGTTTAATCATGTGTTGGGGGGTTGTTGTATTATCCACAGGGGAGGATGAGGCATATGGATCTAAGGGTATGTTTTAAAACGAGTGATGAGGCATTTCCCTGCAGTGAGCACCAACCATATGTTTTTTTTGTGTGCTACTGCCGTTAATGTGGATATGATCTTAAAAGTTCTTGTGGTAACATGGGTGTGGTTTACAGTGGGGGTGGTTTAAAAGGGGGAGAGACAAAACTGACTTCTATTATTGGCCCTCTACCACATAGGCCAGTAAAATGTTGGCCCTCGGTACCACAGAAGTTGGACAGCACTGGTTTATAATATACAGTATGCAAAGATATAATTTCTAAAATGCCTAGCTTTAGCTAATAACGTGGTGATTTTTTCAAAGTTGTACATACATCAGAGGAAAAAAATAATAGTAACTATTATTATAATACAGTTAACTGTGTAATAAAGAATATAAAGAATATTTTATAGTGAAATATTATTAAAAAATATATTTCTTTAAAGGTAGAATTTTATAATTTTAAACAAACACAACACAATAAAACCTTTCATGTGTATAACATGGAGTCCAGCATGAAATTCAGGTCAACATTCAGGTCTGACTTTTAAAAAAAATCACACATTTTTCTGAATTTATTAAGCCCCAACGATGGAAACGTCAGAAAATCCAGCATCTCAGTCCTGTTGAGGTTGCATATAAGTCAAAGGGAGAAGTCCCAATGATTTTTTGATGTGTGCTGGGTTTCGTGCAATACCCCAATGTTTTCTGAGTTTTCGGGCAAAAAAACAAATTTTCGGGAAAATGTAATAAATAAGCATAAAAAAACGCTTGGAGTTTGTAGCAAAAAATATTGAAATAAAATCGGACTTTGATAAATAACCCCCATAGCGTAGTGAAGAACCACAAAAACATAAAACCTAAACACATATGCATTTGGACAAGATAACTCGTACCACCACTTGTTTTAGTTGAGGAAGGAGTTCTGAGAGAATATCTTGTGAGTAGGAGAGTGAAATGAATATATCTTTTTGTGTGGGCATTTCCACCTTCACACGTCTGTTAGTTGTAGGGCTTCTGCCCACTGTGCAAGTTAAGTAGGAACAGCTGAGCCTGGCTTAAATCTGTCGACAGAGGGTTTCATACAGCAGTTGAAGTCCCTGAGTATACAGAAGGGATTATGGGGGAATTCAGATAGTTTAGCATTAATTTGATCTAGAATTAACACTGCAAATTGTGGGAGTATGTGAAGGTTTATAATTGTCAGTGGTTTATTAACCAGATGGCAGTGCAGGATCAAAAACCTGAGTGTAATTTGATTAACTCAAATTTGAGGGTTTTATGTATTAAGATTTAAAAATATTTTTACTTCAATATAATATCATTTTTACCTATAGTATATTTGACATATTTTTAGGAGTAACATATATGAATGAAATACTTGTATACTAGCTGAAACAACACATTTCAAAACAATGTTACATTTGGGTGCAGCACAACAAAATACTTGTTTTACCGCATATTAAATTCATTCTGTACACTTTTAAATGGCTGTACACATAGAGAAATGTGAGCTGTGGTCTTATGCTTGCATGCACTGATGCACATTTTCTTAACCTAAAAAATCTAGGACAGAAATATTTGAGTGTTGGAAAAAAAGGTTTTACACTATGATCCAGTAGAACGAATGGCCCTTCTTTTAACATTTAAAAGGATGATTGGCTTGATTTTTTCCCAAAAGAATTCTAATAGTGTGAATTCTCTGGGCACTAAAAAAGTCTGTGCTTTTAAAGGTCAGTGAGCTTGAAAAGTCCTTGCATCTTTAATCTCTCTTAAAGGAAACATGTGAAAGCATATGTATAAATTTTCAAGAATCACATTGGTCCATTCATTTTAAAGAGATTCTGTCATGGGACATTTTTAACAAAATGTATCATTTAATATATATCCATCAGCAGAATCCTGCATTGAAATCCATTTTTCAAAAGAGTAAACATATTATTATAACAGATAATTATTTAATATTGAAATCTGACATAGGGCTAGACATATAGTACATGACATGTGAACTTCAGTCACTCAGTTTACTGTTGCACTGCAAATTAGAGTGATATCAACTCCCCAGCAGCCCATCAACAGAACAATACGAAGGTAACTGATAACAGCTCCCTGACACTTGCATTGCTAAAAATGCTCCCATTGCTCCCAATGCTCTATCATCTAGTGGTAGATATGAGAACATCACTCAATAGTAGAAATCAAAGTTCAGTTAACCCTAGTCACGACTCCTTAGGTTACATTGAGTAGGAGAAAATATCTTATCTGAAAGTAGTTCCATTGTGAAATGCTGGCTCTTTCTGAATCCACATGACCAGGCAAAATGAGATAGCTGCCTACAGAACAATATTACAACCAAAAAAATATATATTTATTAGTAAATAATAAGGATAGATTAGACATAATCTACAGAAATTTGAAAATGGATGGAAATGTCTATGTGTGCCTATTTCAGCAAACCAGGTGAGCCATATACACTTTACCCATCTAGGAGTAGACTCTGAATGGAGAAGACTTAAAAAGGAGAGTCGAGCAGGCCAGTGGCGGATTGAGGACATATGAGGCCCCTAGGCTACACTTTGCACAGGGCCCCTTCTAGGGTACCACGTTATTTCGACGCAGTACGCACCACAATTTCTTTTAAAAAGCCGTCCGCCTTTTTTTAAGTTATCTTTGAAAAAAATAACAGGTACTCTGATTCAGCCTGTTTGGACCTGGCTGATTTAGCCTGTTTGGACCTGGCTGAATTTTTTCTTTAAAAAAAAGATTTTGCTGTCCTGCAGGCTGCAAAGCACTGCTGGACCGGGTGCTGCCACCTGCCCCCTGTGCCTTGCTGCTTATCTAGCTGGCTGGGAGACAATTTAGGCAGGATTCAGGCAAGATTTAGCTAGAGATAGACAGGAAGAGGATTAGACTGTGTGTCTTCTGTCGGAGACTTGCATGATCAATTCTCCAAAGCTGTGTGATCATGACGCGTCAGCTTTGGCGCACACCAGTGACGTCACTGGTGCTTGCCAATTCTGCTGAAGACAGTCTGGCTTTACTTAGAGAGATTTGCACGCACATGACACACATGCAGTACCTGGACACCTTGCCTAAATTTTCTCCCAGCCAGCGGCAAGCATCGGCAACCATGTCCACATTAATAGCACACCAAAAAAAACAGATGGTTGGTGGTCACTGCAGGGATCAGGGCTGGAACTAGGGGTAGGCAGAGTAGGCAGCTGTCTAGGACGACATCATTGAGGGGTGCACTTTTAATTTTTTTTTTCAAGTGTTTATTTATTTATTTATTTGTTTCAGTAATCATGGTCACTCAGTCGGTTGGATCAGATTTATTTTTGGCTGCTGTTGGCACAGGTAAATATTGGGGGCATTATGATGGCTGCTGGAGGGCTGTATGATGGATGGCTGCTGAGCTTGCTGGTACAGGTATGGGGGGCAGTATGATGGATGGCTACTGGCACAGGTATGGGGGGCTGTATTATGGATAGCTGCTGGGCTTGCTGGTACAGGTACAGGGGGCAGTAATATAAATGAAAGTGTTGTACATTTTCTTGCTTTCTTTATTTAAAAACCATCATGGTAAGGAGGTAAATGGTAATGCAGGACAGGGGGCTCTGATTAAAGTTGTTGCCTAGGGTGCCAAACTACCTTGGCCCGGCACCAGCAGGGATGCCACTCATATGTGAAACAAGTTAAGTCATATTAAGGTATACCCTTAAATCCATATGCCTCCTCCTCTCCTGTGTATAATACAGTACCCCAGCATATGATTAAACACCTTATGGGCCCCTAACAACAATTCTCAAATGTTAACAAACCCCCCAGAACAAATACCAGGCAGAGTAGAGTATGGCAAACAAAGGGTGCAAAGAGCAGGCAAAGTATGGCACATACAGGTAGCATAGGGAAGACAGAACAGAGCAGGAGACAGGAAAATCAGGATCACTCTAATATGTACTACATACAGTGACACAGTGCTGGTGCCCCATTAGCATTTTGAATATGGTGTGAACAGGTGAACAATGTGGGCAGTTTCAGTCTCAGGTGTGAACAGTACAGGGTTTTAGGATGTGAACAATAGAGATGTCACAAGTGTGAATAATGCTGGGGGATCACAGGTGTGAATAATAGAGGGGATTACAGAGTGAATTTTATTAAACTATGCAGGGGCCAGTTAATCTCTGTAGTGATACCTTTTAAATTTTACAAATGGTAAACAGACGCAGCAGGCAGACTTTGATATGGAGGGCCACATAAGGGGGGGGGGGTCGCCAGTTGGACAGCCCTGGCCTAGGCTATCCTAGCATCAGCATATAACAGAAACAGTACAATATTTTATGTAACTATGTCATTTATCTGCATACATTTTGCTGATTCAAGCTATTTCATCTCTCACTCATTACCCATTATCCACAAGGGTGAACAGAATATATTATATAGGTATAATATTTTATTGAAAGGTTTAATTATAAGAATCTAATACATTTTCCTACTCGCACTTTATAAATAAGCAACTTAATAACATTTCATGTTTAGGTCCGGGGCAGTTTTATTATCTCCACCTAAATCTGAGTATTATTAAAATGATTTATTTTAATTTAATCGTTGTTAGAAAATGTACCACCTTTGAGCCTTGGTGGCTATATACTGTAAGTACATATATATTTACGTAAAAGTACTTCAAAGCAGGTCTTCAACAGGCTATACAATGCAAATAATCCATCTTTTTCTCTCATAGAAGACAGGTTTACAGGAATCAAGGCAAGAATAAAGGTTAACCTTCATCATATACATTTGGGCATAATGTTATAGAAGCTAAACAAATGTTTATTTTATAGAAATAACAATTATACAATTTAACTTTAGTGCTTTGCTACTTTTTTTTAAATTCCATGGCTCCCATCTGGAGCAATTTCTGGGTATAGCCCATGCATTTCTTGAAAGCAAGCAGACACATAATAGAACATACCCATTACAGGCACAAGATAAATGAACTGAGTACTACCATACTTCTATCAGCAATTCAGAACAATCTAAGTCAGCACCTGATTAGACATCTGGTCATTACACATCCAACCTAATGTGATTTAAACTTAGAGGCATATTTAGTAAAATTCATATTTTAAAAAAATTACTAGTCACATTTCAAAAAAACATGAATGTCTACTTATTTATTAAAATATCCATATATATAAAAAAGCAAGAACAACAACAAAAACACAGAACGAATCCAAATAAGAATCTTGTTTAATTTTTCATTAATTTAAGTGAAAAAACTTCCAAAATATATAAAACCTTTAAGTAACTAAATATCTTACAATGACAGCTCCCATTGACTTCTAAATGACCTCAACAGCTTTTAGATGGTGTACTTTTACATTAGAGTTTTTTCATAGTTTTTATAGCAAATAAGCAGCGGAAATTTTTGTATTTTAAACCCATTCTTCATTTGCAAAATTTTAGTGCTAAAAAGTTTGAATCGTGAAAAAAACAAATAAATGAATATTAATAAATAGGCCCCTTAGTTTATATCCTGCACAGTCCTACTCCAAGTAGGTTATTATTTCTTTGATTACAGAATAACAATAAATCAGACAAGAAAGAAATATTTTTTGTTTAAATTGTATAATTTATACTATAAATGCTCAAAAAGAGAAAAGCCAAGCAAAGCAAGGTTTTGTGAAATAAAAAAATATTTTGACGGAAGTATTGTTCTTCAATTGCCAATTAAGCACCATTTAATTCAGTTATATAAAGTAAGCATCATCAAAAATAATTTATACCAATTGCTCCTAGTAAATTCAGTGAAACCTTATATCAATTAACTGAATGTCATGAAAATACAAAAGAACAAATCTTTGTACATACAGTGTATGCTTATGAAACTCTCAAAGCTAAAAGTCAGGCAAAACAAGTTAACAGGAAGAATTTAATTTTCTGCTATTATCATCATCATCACCATTTTATGCACAAATTAAAATGTAACCATTTCTGACAGTATCACAATGCTTTTAAAACATTGCATGACATATCTAATATTAAAATCCAAAAGCTAAATAATTTAGAGAAATATGCTGAAGCTTACACATCAGTTAGAAATTAATACTGATTGACATTTACAATTACTCTTAAAGGAACAGCTCAGTATAAAAATAAAAACTGGATATTTTATTTTGTCTGTTCAAAATAAAAAATGATTCCAATATAGTTAGTTCCCCCCCAAACCATTGATTGGTTACTTACCTTTGATTGGTTACTTACTAACCAATAAGAGAGCTACAAAGTAGGAAGTAGTATTCTGGCAATTATATTTGACATCTCGTCACTCCAGACAAAAATGCAATCTATAAAGGCTAGAGTGACCGGATGTCTAACATATTGGCAGAACCTAACTTCCTGCTTTGCAACTCTCTATCTCTTACTTAGTCAGCGACTTTAAGGGGGGGGGCACATGGGACATAACTTTTCATTGAGTTTGCAATTGATCCTTCGGATGCAGATCAGATTCAAAGGCAAACAGTACCCCCAAACCATTGATTGGTTACTTACTGGTAACCAATAAGAGAGCTGCAAAGTAGTGTTCTGGCTATTATATTAGAAATCTGGTCACTCCAGCATTTATAGATTACATTTTTGGCTAAACTAAATTTATACCTTTCTATTTGGCACACGCTATTTAATTATCCAGTTAGTCATAGTCACTGTGCACTCTCTATTGCATCCATCTTACATGCCACATATGACCCTTGTATTAGTAAATAAAACATCGTACTGTATCTGCATTGATATAGGTGTGAGACAGCAAATGCCAATGTGCAATCTAAATAACAAATGGGACTTCATATACAGTTATGGGACTTGTTATCCAAAATGCTCGGAAACTGGGGTTTTCTGGATAATGGGTCTTTCTACATTTTGGATGTTCATATTTTAAGTCTACTATAAAATCATGTGAACATTAAATAAACCCAATAGGCTGGTTTTTCCAATAAGGTTTAATTATATCTTAGTTTGGATCAAGTACAAGGTAGTGTTTCATTATTACAGAGAAATAGGCAATCATTGAAAATGTCAGGGAGCCGGGAGCTCCCTCCAGGGAGGTTGTCAGGATCAAGGAGGAAGCCCTCTTGAGGGAACAAGGTCGCGGTGTCCAAAGGGTTAATCGAAGAATAATCTGAATCCAGGCAAGAGTTCAGGGGCAGGCAGATAAAGGCAAAAGTCCAAAGTCCAGGCAAGGGTCAAAGATAATAATCAAGAACAGGATAGCAAAATAGCACACAGGGAACCCAGGAAATACTTTGGGGAAGATTTCCTATACTTGGGCGCCATCCTGGCGTCTAAACAGGCTTTTTATTTGAATTTGGCGCCTTAGTGACGTCATTGACGTCCTTGCGCCGACGTCGGCGCACTGACGTCATCGCGCCGGCGCCGCTTACCCACGTGGCGGCCATGGGCGCCGCCATCTTGGGAGCGACGCCGGCAGGAGAGGACGCGCCGCCCGGAGCTCCTGGGCCTGCTCCGGGCGGCGATCGTTACAGTACCCCCCCCTTCACGGGGGGCCTCCGGACCACCAGGACTTGGCTTCTGGGGAAACTTGGAATGGAACTCCCTCACCAGACGAGGAGCATGGACATCAGAGTATCCTTCCCAGGAGCATTCTTCAGGGCCAAAGCCCTTCCACTTGATGAGGTACTGAAGAGACCCCCTGGAGATTCTGGAGTCAAGGATCTTCTCCACTTCATATTCTTGTTGATCATCCACAGAGATAGTAGGAGGAGGAGGCTGGACAACAGAAAAGCGGTTGGAGGTAGCGGGTTTCACCAAGGAGACATGAAACACGTTGGGAATTCGCATCTCAGGAGGAAGCTGAAGTCTGACAGCCACAGGATTGATCACCTCCAGGATGGAAAAAGGACCTACGAACCTCGGACCCAACTTAGGAGATGGTACCTTCAACCGAATGTTCCTGGAAGACAACCAGACTTTATCACCGACCTTGTAGGGAGGAGAGGGTCTACGTCTACGATCTGCAAACGTCTTAAGAACCAGAGCACTCTTCTCCAGATTGGACTTGGTTGCGGCCCAAATAGCAGACATGTGGGCTGCATGGTCATCAGCGGCCGGAACATCGGACAACACAAAGTCTTGTGGGAAGGCTTGAGGATGTTGACCATACACCGCCATAAATGGGGACCTTCCAGTGGAAGTGTGGCAGGCATTGTTATGAGCAAATTCCGCCCACGGGAGGAGATCAGACCAATCATCTTGACAAAGGGAAACGTGGTTCCTCAAGAACTGTTCCAGGGCTTGGTTGACACGTTCAGCTGCCCCATTCGTCTGCGGGTGGTATGCAGATGAAAACTGAAGAACAATTCCCAGGTCTTTGCATAGGGAACGCCAGAACTTGGCAGTAAACTGTGTGCCTCTATCGGAGACGATCTCCACCGGGAAACCATGCAGGCGGAAGATGTACTGGATAAATAGCTGGGACAACTCCACCGCAGAGGGCAACTTCTTCAGAGGGATGAAATGGGCCATTTTGGAGAAACGATCAATGACAACCCAGATCACCGTGTTCCCACAGGAGGGAGGAAGTTCGACAATGAAGTCCATGGACAGGTGGGTCCAGGGACGGGAAGGAACTGGCAAGGGCTGTAGTAACCCACTGGGGCGGGAGTGGCTTGACTTAGATGTGGCACAAACATTACAAGCAGCAACAAAGTCTTTCACATCTTTGCGGATATCAGGCCACCAGACCAGGCGTCGTAAGAGTTCAAGAGTTTTAGCTGGGCCAGGGTGTCCGGCTTGCCTGGAGCAATGGGTCTGTTGCAGGATAGGCAGACGCAGCTCAGGAGGAACAAATGCCATCCCAATGGGAGTACCGGAAGGAGCAGAAGACTGACCAGCCAGGATTTGGTCGGCAAACTGTGGATACAGGGAGGCAATAATCTTGACTGGAGGGATGATTGGCTCTTGTCTCTCAGGAGAGCGGTCCACCGGAGTGAAGCTACGAGACAAGGCATCGGCCTTCCGATTCTTGGAGCCTGGGCGATAAGTCAAGATAAAATTAAATCGAGAGAAGAAGAGAGCCCACCTTGCCTGTCTGGGGTTTAGCCTCTTGAGGGACTGGATGAACTCGAGATTCTTATGATCGGTGTAAATCTGAACAGGAATCAGAGAACCCACCAAGAGGTGACGCCATTCTTCAAGGGCGAGTTTAACAGCCAAGAGTTCTCGGTTCCCGACATCGTAGTTCTGCTCTGCGGACGAGAACTTCTTGGAGAAATAAGCACAGGGGTGCAACTTCCCATCAGCGGGGTGTCTCTGAGACAGGATGGCTCCGGCTCCGACTTCAGAAGCATCAACTTCGATGCAGAAGGGTAGTTCAGGATTGGGGTGTCGGAGGACAGAAGCGGACGTGAAGGCCTCTTTCAAGGACTGAAAAGCATCAATGGCAGATGGAGGCCACAAGCTGGGTTTACCCCCTTTCCGGATGAGGGCCAGGATAGGTGGCAATGCGGGAAGAGAACCCCCGGATGAACTGCCGATAGTAATTAGCAAATCCGATAAATCTCTGGATTGCCTTGGTACACAGCGGGAGAGGCCACTCCTGGATGGCAGACACTTTCACGGGATCCATCTCAAATCCCTCAGGAGAGATAATGTATCCTAGGAAGGGGATCTTAGACACCTCGAAGACGCACTTCTCCAACTTGGCGAAGAGAGAGTTCTTCCTCAAACGAGAGAGTACCTCCTTCACCTGGGAGCGATGGCTTTCTAGGTCTTTAGAAAAGATCAGGATGTCGTCCAGGTACACGACTACGAACCTTCCTAGGAGATCCCGGAACACATCGTTAACAAACTCCTGGAAGACGGCAGGGGCATTGCAAAGGCCAAAGGGCATAACGAGATATTCATAGTGCCCGTCACGAGTGTTGAAAGCCGTCTTCCATTCATCACCCTCACGGATGCGAATGAGGTTGTACGCCCCACGGAGATCCAACTTAGTGAAGATTTTAGCCCCCTTCAATTGGTCAAAGAGTTCGGCAATCAAGGGCAAGGGATACCGGTTCTTAACCGTAATCTTATTAAGACCCCGGTAGTCGATGCAAGGACGAAGGCCTCCATCCTTCTTTTCCACGAAGAAGAATCCAGCCCCGGCAGGAGAGGTAGAAGGGCGAATAAACCCCCGCTGAAGATTTTCTTGGATATACTGCTTCATAGCAGTGGTCTCCGCTGGAGAGAGAGGATAAGTACGACCTCTAGGGGGCATGGTTCCAGGCAGGAGATCGACAGGACAATCGTATTGTCGATGTGGAGGAAGGAATTCTGCAGACTTCTTACAGAACACATCAGCGAATTCCTTGTAAAAGGGGGGTAGAGTCTTCAGATCAGACAAAGGGATATTCACCCTCCGGAGGGGTTCAGCAGGAAGGCAGTGCTGCTGGCAAAATGGGCTCCAACGGGAAATCTGTCCTGCGGACCAATCAATGGAAGGATTATGCAGGCGCAGCCAAGGAAGACCCAACACAACTGGAACGGATGGGCAGGAAATAATTAGGAACGAAAGTCTTTCTTTATGCAATGTCCCAACCTGCACAGGCAATTCCCCAGTCGTCATGGAGATAAATTCAGCCTCCAGGGGTCTGTCGTCAATGGCTGTGACTCGGAGAGGAGTAGACAATGGGAATAAGGGAACTTCCAAGTGTTTGGCGAACAGAGCGTCCATGAAGTTCCCAGCAGCTCCAGAGTCAATGAAAGCAGAGCCAACAATAGTCTTAGTGGCTAGGCGAATCTGTAAAGGAAGGAGAAACCTGTGAGTGTTCTCTTGAGACTTTGGAGTAGTGCCCCCTACATGTGTTACCCTAGATATACCTCGGGGAACAGAACTCGTGGGCTTCGCTGGACAAGAATTCGCAAAATGAGACTGTCCGCCACAATACAGACATAAGCCAGCCATTCGTCTACGGAGTCTTTCTTGTTCGGAGAGACGAGCCCTTCCAACCTGCATCGGTTCCTCCGGAGGAGAAGGAGGAGCTTGAGCAGCTGGAGTTTGCAAGAGAGGTCTCTGGAAGCGAGGTGCCAACACGGGTTGAAATCGTTTACAATGCTCCCTCTCTACTTGATGCTCTCTGAGACGAGTGTCCACTTTAATGGACAGTGCAATCAGATCTTCCAGCAGATCAGGGAACTCCCTGGAGACAAGATCATCTTTAATGCGAATAGACAGACCTTGATAGAATACGGCCTTATAGGCATCGTCATTCCAGGAAGTTTCAGCCATCAAAGTTCTAAAGTTAATAGCATAGTCACTGACGCTGCGGTTTCCCTGTCGGAGTTGCAGGAGACGAGAAGGAGCATTAGTGACCAGTCAGTCAGACCAGACCAAGTCAGTGGAGAATTCTTCTCCCAAAGAGATGTTGCCCACTCAAGCGGTTTGCCCACCAAACGAGACATTACATACCCCACCTTGGAACGTTCATTGGGGAAGTGCGAGGGTTGAAACTCGAACTGGATCTGGCACTGTGTAGCAAAACCTCTGCAGGCCTGTGGGTCCCCACTGAAGCGAGGAGGAGGCGGAATACGAGGCTCACCAGACGAGAAACCTGTGTTAGATGAGACGTCCGCCAAGGGAGGATTTGCAGCCGCTTGGGAAGCAGGAGGCGCTGGAGGCACTCGGGAGAGAAGGGTATCGAGTGCCTGTGCAATGTGGTACTGCTGGGCTTCATATTCCTCCATGCGGGATGCCAGTCCGCGGAGCGCTCGTCCGACATCAGGCGTAGCTTCCTCAGTAGGATCCATGGCCCAAGTATAATGTCAGGGAGCCGGGAGCTCCCTCCAGGGAGGTTGTCAGGATCAAGGAGGAAGCCCTCTTGAGGGAACAAGGTCGCGGTGTCCAAAGGGTTAATCGAAGAATAATCTGAATCCAGGCAAGAGTTCAGGGGCAGGCAGATAAAGGCAAAAGTCCAAAGTCCAGGCAAGGGTCAAAGATAATAATCAAGAACAGGATAGCAAAATAGCACACAGGGAACCCAGGAAATACTTTGGGGAAGATTTCCTATACTTGGGCGCCATCCTGGCGTCTAAACAGGCTTTTTATTTGAATTTGGCGCCTTAGTGACGTCATTGACGTCCTTGCGCCGACGTCGGCGCACTGACGTCATCGCGCCGGCGCCGCTTACCCACGTGGCGGCCATGGGCGCCGCCATCTTGGGAGCGACGCCGGCAGGAGAGGACGTGCCGCCCGGAGCTCCTGAGCCTGCTCCGGGCGGCGATCGTTACAGAAAAAAATCGGATTATTTGGATAAAATGGGAGGCAGCCTTTCCATAATTCAAAGAATTCTGGATAACCGGATTCTGGATAACAGGTGCCATACCTGTACAATAAATAATAATTAATATCAAGCGTAATAACAAAAGTGTTGTGTTAGACAAACACACAAAGAATATAATGCAACATAATGATATCTAATGGTAGAACTAGCAATGTATGTGTACAAAGAAAATTCTCATTCTCCCTCTGGTGCCCACATATATTGTTAAGATCTGTGAATTTAAAACTCCCTTTATATTAACAAAAATATTTGTTGATTAAAAAGACTTTCTTACCAATACTGTAAGAAACTAATCATAAACAAAGAAAAATTTTGTATTATGTAATGTGATACAGGGTCGGACTGGGCCAGCGGGTTACCTGGAAAAAACCAAATGGGCCCCTGGCTCTTGTGGGCCCAAATCCGCACTCAGATCAGCAGGCTTCTTCCTGCTGCCACCTCCCTTTTTAGGGAGGTTGCGTCAAAAACTTTGTGCGCATGCGAGTTGGTGCGTCTGTGCATCGGTGCAGTAGCACAGCAGGAGGGGGTGCTGGTGTGTCATAATGTCATGGCGTTTGGGTGCGAAGTTTGGAAATTTAAAGGGGCCTTGGACTAAAAACCATTGCCCGTTGTTAGGTCTAATTTGATTAGTTCCTGGGTGTGATTTTGTCAGTGAATTCTCTGGTTTTGATCCCTGCCTGTTTGACTCTGCTATACTCTGCCAAATCTCAACTTTTTGCCTACCTGACTATTCTGAACTCTGCCTGTACTGACCCCGACCCGCCTGACTATTCTTGAACTCTGCCTGCACCGACCCCGGTCTGACTGACCACGCTTTATTGTCTACTCTTTAAGCTGTAGTTGCGTTCTGTCCTAAACCTGAGTAGCTGAGTAGCTAAGGACTCCTCCTGAGGCCAAAGGCGGCTGCTACAGGTGGAAGATTGAGCCATCACCGGGAGCTTAGCACTTAGCACCTGAATTTAAGGAGCCATATGTGACACAGACACTACCACTTTATTCAGTTAAGCCAGCTCTGGATGCTGCAACATTCTAAAGTAATATATTTGAAACTGGACTGCATGAAAAAATATATGTAAACTAGCTAGTAAGACACACCAAGGGCAATTTAAGAAAAACAGTCTGGAGTTGTTCTTTTGTACAAGGTGTTCCTACAAATGCCAGATGTAAAGGATTTCCATAGAGGCTAATAAAAAAAAGCTTCATACTAAATATAACCAGAACAAAGCCAGCACCTCGAGCTAACAAACAGCTGTGCAATTTACAATATTGCCTCAACCCAAAATGCATTAGAGGTTTACTTCTATGGAAAATAGAAAAGGCCTTCAAGAAATCACAAAGCATGAAACAATTATTACTTTTAGTTTCAATGGCACACAAGATATTACATGCTGTTTTTAAAACTAAAATACAATTGCCCCATTCACTGTTTTCCTCATAAAATATGTGTGGTTATCAATGCTATGGCTTACTATTGCTTGATTTAGGTGGCTAAGGCAAAGACACTTATATGTATTCATTTTTATTCTGCAACCCATTTTTGTTAAATAATTTTAAAGAATGGTTCACCTTTATTTCAACTTTTAGTTGCAACTTTGCAATATGTCTTCATTATTTATTCATAATAGTTTTTGAATTTTTTGCCTTCTTTTTCTGCATTTTTCCAGTTTTGTAAAAGCTGGCAATAAACTATTGCTCTGTAAGGCTGCAATTGTATTGTTAGTTACTTTTTATCACTTATCTTCTTTTTCAGTACCCCTCCTTTACTTACAGTATTTCAGTCTTGTATTCAAACCACTGCCTAATTAAATCATATTAATTCAATTAATAAGATCCTAGTAACCAACCAGCTGCTGAAATACCAAAACTAAGCTCCAGAATAAGCTAAATAACTGAAGAGCCATGAAAATGCAAACTGTCTCAGAATGTCACTGTTTACATCACACTAAGGAGGTTATTTATCAAGGTCCGAATTGATCTCAATATTGGCTGCTACAAACTTCGATCTAGCTGCTCGGGTTTTTAATGCTTATTTATTATGACATTTTCCCGACAATTACCTTTGTGGGAAAAGCTCAGATTTTCACGATTTTTTGTGAATTTTCTTTGAAAGCTCAGAAAACGTGAAAATCAATGGGACTGTTCCCATTGACTTTTATGCAACCTCGACAGGTTTGAGATGCTTTGTTTTTATATTCAGACTTTTTAGCCTTTGGGGTTTAATAAATTCTGAAAAATTCTTTTAATTTTTTAAAGCCTATTATAACACAAAAAATCACAAATTTTTCGGATTTCGGGGAATTTTGGGTATTCAGAGCTTAGTAAATAACCCCCTAAAAGTAAATTGAAAGTTGAACTATCCCTTTACTTTAAAGCACTGCTGAACTTGATGGTTATATATCAATAAATGATGATTAACAAAAAAGCACACCTAAAGAGCAGACTTTGTTAACACATTTTTGTTCATTTTGTAATTAGATGCAGGTCACAATGTTTCATGGGCAACTTCATGTATCAAAGATGGTTTATTAGTTTATCTATACAGTAGAATTTGACAGTAAAAACATATTCATTGTTACCATTTAGTATTTTTATGTTATATGGTATATTAACATGAGCAGGGTCAAAGGTTCAAAAGGAATACTGAAATACCCATAACAAGGTGTTAATATATTGTGGGGAGGGGGTACTCTGCTTTCCTCAAACACTTTCCTACACAGGATAATTAGCTTGATAGCACTGACCCTACTGTAATAACGACCTTACCTTGTAAGTGCCACTGAGGCACTAGATAATGTATCTCTGTAAAGTGCTGTGTAAATATCTCAACAATATATTAAAACCAGAATATAAACAAATGTAATAAAAGTGAAGTTGGTGTAAATCTAGATTAGTGTTAAAATATGAAAAGTCCATGAGATTCCAAACAGAAAATTACAGTGACACAAGGGAACATATTCAGTGGATTGCAAAAATTGTTATCAGAACAACATCATATCTTTTTTCTTTTTCACGTTTTCACCAGGTGAACGAAATATTTTAAATGTTTTATTTAGAGCATTTCTTCCTTGTGGCAACTACAGCACAAATTTCTAGTAGGTATCCATTGTGAGACTTATGACCAAGTCAAAACTTTTTCATGTTTTTTCTAGGGATGCACAGATTCCAGGATTTGGTTTGGCCAGGATTTGGCCTTTTTCAGCCTAATCCTCATAACTGGCCAAACTGAATTAGAATCCTTAAAATCAAGTGACTTTTCATCACAAAACAAGGAAGTTAAACATTTTTTAATCCTCCCCTTGATTTTCATATACAAATTGGATTAGGATTTGGTTCAGTATTCAACCAAATCTTTTGTGAAGGGTTTGGGGGTTTGGTCAAATCCAAATTAGTGGATTTGGTGCATCCCTAGTTTTTTTGTTTGGTACAACTGATTCTTTTTTTTTGTTTTAACTCATTGATTATACATTTTAATGGTTTGTGCCACTTAAGAGCTGCTGAGAAACATCTAACCTGTGGGCAAAACACTCAACCGTTCATAAATCTGCACAGAAATAGGGAATAACTTGACATCATAACTTTTAGGGGCTGATTTATGACTGCTATGGGGCTGATTATTACATATTACATATTACATATAGATTTGCTGACTGCACTGGTTTCTGAGCTGCCATGTAACATGAATCTGAAGTGATCAGCCTTGTATTGTGACTTTTCAAATGTAGTACAAAGTAATTTGGTCCCTAAACTCAGGTAACTGACAGCAGTACAGAGCATGTGGGTGTCAGGAGTGCCGGAAGCACCCGACGGTGCTGCTTACCTTCCCGGCGGTCGCAATGAAAATCCAAGATGGCGGCGCCCATGCTGAACACATGGATGTGGTGTCGCTGCATAATGACATCATCGCTGGTGCCGTGATTTTGTAACAAAAGGGCGCCCTGGACGCTGAAACCCTGCCCAATTATAGGTCTTCAATCCTGTGAGTACCTGGGTGTATTATTGTCTGTCTGATTTATGGTTTTGATTAATGCTGTGATCCTGACTCTGATCCTTATCTGCCTGCCTGTTTGAACTCTTGCCTGGACTGTAACTAACGATTTTGCCTGATTCCTATTTGTACTGCATACTCGGACTTTAACCCTTGTTAGGCTTACTTGTTTGCATTAAGGGAAACCGCAGTGCCAGTGAGAACGCCATTGACTTTAGAACTTTAATGGCAGAAACCTCGGAATGATGAGGCATACAAGGCTGTTTTCTACCAAGGTCTGTCGACTCAACCTAAGGATGACCTAGTCTCCAGGGAACTTCCTGACCTGCTGGAGGATTTGATTGCTCTCACCATTAAAGTGGACACTCGTCTAAGAGAGCACCAAATTGAAAAGGAGCACAGTAAGAGATTTCAATCTACGCTGGCTCTACACTTTCAAAGACCTCTGTTGCCTGCACCGTCCCAGCAGCCTTCCACTACTCCTCCGGAGGAGCCAATGCAAGTTGGAAGGGCCCGTCTCTCTGAGCAATAAAAACTTTGAAGACGTATGGCGGGCCTATGTCTGTATCGTGGTGGTCGGAGGTCTGCGCCCTTGCATAGATTACCGCGGACTTAACAAGATTACAGTGAAGAATCGTTACCCTTTGCCTCTGATCACTGAACTATTTGATCAACTGAAAGGGGCTAAGATCTTCCCTATGTTTGATCTACGCGGGGCATACAACCTGATCCGCATTAGTGAAGGAGATGAATGGAAGACGACATTCAACACTCGTGATGGGCACTACGAATACCTAGTGATGTAATGCCCCGCCGTCTTCCAAGAATTTCTGAACAACATCTTCCGGGATCTTTTAGGGAGATTTGTGGTCGTGAACCTCGATGACATCTTTATCTTCTCCAAGGACTTGGAGATTCATCGCTCCCAAGTGAAGGAGGTTCTCTCTCGTTTGAGCAAGAACTCCCTCTTTACCAAGATTGAGAAATGTGTCTTGAAAGTGGCCAAGATCCCTTTCCTCAGCTATATCATCTCCCCAGAGGGTTTCAAGATGGATCCTGCTAAAGTGTCCACGATCCAGGAGTGGCCCCTTCCTTTAAGCACCAAGGCAATACAAAGATTTATCGGGTTTGCGAACTACTACCGACAGTTCATCAAGGGGTTTTCCTCCCACATTGCCCCCATCCTTTCTCTTATCCAAAAAGGGGGTAAACCTAGTTCATGGCCCCCTTCAGCTGTTGAAGCATTCCAGTCTCTGAAGGATGCTTTCACCTCCGCCTCTGTCCTTCAACATCCTGATCCTGGGTTACCCTTCTCCATTGAGGTGGATGCATCAGAGATTTGAGCCAGGGCTATTTGTCCCAAAGACATCCTGCTGATGGGAAATTTCATCCTTGTGCTTACTTCTCCAAAAAATTCTCTCCTGCAGAGAAGAATTACAATGTTGAGAATTGTGAACTCTTGGCAGTCAAGCTTGCTCTCGAGGAGTGGCGTCACCTTCTTGAAGGATCTTCGATCCTGGTCACTATCTATACTGACCATAAAAACTTAGAGTTCATACAAACTCTCAAGAGGTTGAAGGCCCTCTTCCTTTCTCACTTTAACTTTGTTTTGACCCTGCCTCCAAGAATCGGAAAGCTGATGCTCTAACCCGAAGGCAAGAACCAAATTTTCCTCCTGCCAAAATTATTGCATCTCTGTTCCCTCAATTTGCTGAACAAATATTGGCTGGTCAGTCTTCCACTCCTACGGCTACCCCCATTGGGGTGGCATTTGTACCCCCTTAGCTTCACCTGCCCATCCTACAACAGACTCATTGTTCCAAGCAAGCTGGACATTCTGGTCCTGAAAACACTCTTGAGCTGTTACGACGCTTAGTCTGGTGGCCGACTATCTGTAAAGATGTCAAAGACTTTGTTGCTGCCTGTACTATTTGTGCCACTTCCAAGGCTAGCCATACTTGCCCTAGTGGGTTATTACAACCTTTAGCCACCCCCTCATGTCCGTGGACTCATTCAGCAATGGACTTCATTGTAGAGCTTCCACCCTTAAGAGGGAACACTGTGATCTGGGTAGTTATTGACCGCTTCAGCAAGATGGCGCATTTCATATCATTGCGAAAACTTCCCTCAGCAGTGGAACTATCCCAGCTCTTCATATAGTTTATTTTCCAGTTGCATGGCTTCCCAGCTGAGATAGTCTCTGACAGGGGATCTCAATTTACAGCTAAGTTTTGACATTCCTTATGTAAAGACTTGGATATTACTCTTCAGTTTTCCTCTGCCTATCATCCCCAAGCCAATGGGGCAGTGGAGCGTGTAAATCAAGCTTTGGAATAATTCTTGAGGAATCATGTTCCCCTCTGTCAGGATGACTAGTCCGATCTTCTGGACTGCTGGAAGCACCCGATGGCGCTGCTTACCTTCCCGGCGGTTGCGATGAAAATCCAAGATGGCGGCACCCATGCTGAACAGATGGGTGTGGCGTTGCTGCATGATGACGTAATCGCTGGTGCCGGGATTTTGTAATAAAAGGGTGCCCTGGATGCTGAAACCCTGCCCAATTATAGGTCTTCAATCCTGTGTGTATTATTGTCTGTCTGATTCCTGGTTTTGATTCCTGCTGTGATCTTGACTCTGATCCTTATCTGCCTGCCCGTTTGAACTCTTGCCTGGACTGTAACGATTATACCTGATTCCTATTTGTACTGCATACTCGGACTGTAACCCTTGTTGGGCTTCCTCTTCGGTCCTGACTACTCCCACTGGGAGCCGATAGGCCCCCTGACAGCGGGAGCCACTGGAGCATCTTAAGAGGCACAGATCGTAACTGCAAAAGGGCTGTGGTTGATATATGGAGTATAATCTATAATGCTAATACTAATATTATAATGGTTCTTAATTGTGTCTTTTGTCTTTACTAATTGCAAAAAAGAAACAAATATAACGTTTTTAATAGCAAGAATAATCAATGCTTCTGAATAGGATATTATCTCGCTAATAAAACAGATGTAAGATTCTGCATCCCACCATGAACTTATTCAGGATAAATACATTGTTTAATAGTTAGAGTTTTAGTGGTCTTAAACATCAACATTTAATTATGCAGTACACAATGATGCTGTCTCTCAAATGAAAAAAAAAAATAGAAACACTTTACCTTGTTTAGATTCCTTGTTTAGATTATGATAATGATGATAACTCAGAATCACTAGTACAATAGTAATTCCCAAAATAGCTCAATTTGTAATGAAGGATACACACATTCAGTGATGATGCCAATACACTTCTCTGTATAACAGCCACAACATATATAGCACCCAAATGGCTTGCTAATGTTCTAAACATTCAAGCAGTGTTTGATACACTAAATACCATCTGCGTCTATAAAAATATTTGCCAAAAAACATGGCAAATAGCAGTGAATTCTTTTGAAAGTTAATTGGATATTGGTTACATTTTACACAATACAATAGCCATATGCTTATTAACAAAATTTGGGTTTGTGTAATGTTTTTTCAACTTCCAATGAACTTTAATTTAAAAAAACAAACAAATCCTTGCTTATTTATTAAAACATCCAAATTTAAAAAATATGACCAGCAAAATTGAATAGTTTTTTATAGTTACTATAGTTAAGTTGGGTTTAAAAAAGTCCATCAAATGCAACCCCTCCAAATTAAACCCAGCGCACACACACACACTCATACAAACCCCTCTATATATTCACATAAACTATATACACTAATATCTATACTAATTGTATACTTTATTTTAGAATTACAATGGCCTGTGATATTATGCTTGTCATTTTCAATGGGTCAAAATATTTTAAAAACTTGCATTGAAGCACATTAAAATTGCCATAGCTCTCATTGACTTCTACATAAACTCAGCAGCTTTTAGATTGGTGACGTTTTACACACAACCTTTAAGAATTTTTTGTTCTTAATCATAAATAAAAATGTTTCTAAGTATAATTCAAATTTATGATTTTTACAACAAAAAAATTTGATTAACTGAAAAAATTCTAATTTGAATGTTGATAAATATACCCTTAACGAGAAACTTTTTTGCATCGGTCTCATTAACCTATAGTTCTATTCACTAAAGGCCTGTTACGCACCTATAATATTCAAAAACCATGCATGTTAATGGAACAATTTGTAGTTACAATGTGTATTTAAATGTGAGATATACTGTATATAGGGCTCATTTATAGTTTGCAGGGAAGGGGCAAAGGAGCCCTATGACAGGGGCAGTACAGACAAGACTACCCTTCATCTGCTGGCACTGTGTTCTGTACTTGGCAACAGATTTTAATCAGGCAGTGGTTTGAATGAAAGACTGGAATATGAATAGTAGAGGGCCTAAGTAGAACACTAAAAGATAAAAAATAGCAAAAACAGCATTTTTTTTGGCTGTCAGGGTCAGTAACTCCATTTGAAATCTTGAAGGAGGCTTAAAAAGCAGGGACATAATCAAACAACATTAAAAAATGAAGACCAGATAAAAAGTTTAGAAAATAATTAAATGTTCTATAACAAATTAAAAGTTAACTTTCTACCTCTCTAAAACAAGAGAAATATAACATATACATGCCGGATGACTAGTTTATCAATTACTGCAGACTAGGGGGCCCATTTATCTAGTCGGGTTTTTAAATGGTAAAAACTCAAATTCGAGGGAAAAAAGAGATTATTATACCCCAAAGCTGCTAAAAATCTAAATCCAAAAATATTCCATTTCAAAGCTATCAAGGTCATGTAGATGTCAATGACAGATGTCCCTGAAGTTGTTTCTTGACATTGTGATTTGAGCTGGATAATCAGACAGTCTGGGTCTGGGTTTTTGTCTGAAAAAAGTCTGGGTTTTCATTTGATGAAGTTGAGTTTTCACAACAACAATTTGATAAAAGTTACATTTTTGGAGCAATCTAATTGATGCTTGATTTTGTCGGAGGAAAAATATTTATACATGAGTTCAATTCATGGATGGGAGTTTGGTTGAGTTTTGATCTCTGCGTAAACTAGGTAGGTTGCAACTAAACAGAATGCTGGAATGTAATAGAAAATTCTGTACTTACAGCTGTTATGTAGCGGGTTCTACACTGGATCGTTCCAAATATTCCAAAGATTACGACAATGATGTGAAAAAAATTTACCAAGATTGGTGCCCACTGGTAACCAAGGAAGTCAAAAATCTGTCTCTCCAGTATACATGCCTATCACAAAAGACAAAAACAAAAGGAAATGTTAAAAAGGAGTATGAAAGCAAGCTATATATTAAAGAAAATACTTACATCTCTTTTAAGTCTTTAAAAGAAAAAAAAACATTAGCCAAATACTTTTTTTTGTGATGGATAAATAAATAATATATTTTCATAAAATAATAAAAAAAATTTCAGCTCAGGGACTTAGTATCCAACACACAATACTCAACAGCAGTATGACACACAGTATATTTGCAGCAGAAAAGCATTGGCAGTAAAAGAGACCACTTTTAGGCTGGAATTGAACATGTGTAAAAGCTAGTTCTCATGCAACCAGTCCTAGCTACCATTGTTGCCTATCTAAAACTATAGGGTTTAGTGGGATTCTGCACACAATGGTGATAATACCAAGGCAACAACAAGAGGAGTTTGCCCTCACTGATACTTCTGCTCCCTTCATGTACCAGAAGACATCAAACAACAGTATGGGATGTTTAATATTTTGTGACAATTTTTTATGGGGATCTGAAAAAAAAACGTAATGATGTAAACTTACTCAGGGTGATCTCTACAGTTTTACAGTAGTTTTGGAATTAGAGCTCACCACCAAAAACTAACCCACTTTATATTAATTCCTATGGATTTTTTTTGAAGCTTATATAGCAAACTCTAACTTTCGCCCATTTGTAAACACTCTTCTAAAAATCCCTTAGGAATATATACAAAGTGGGTTTGTTTTTCTGTGGTGAACTCTAATTTCACACTTAAAATAAAAATCTGCCCTTAAATCCGACATTTATCCTGTACACAAAAGAAGCATAGCAAAAGTAGGTGGGAAAAGACCAAAAGTTCTTCTATGAAAATGCTCACACTAGGCCCATAACATTACCCTTGGGAAGAAACAAGCATTAAAAAGTCTAGAGCAGGATCCTCAGGTCAGTTGTTTTTCAGCAGACAAAAGGAGCATAGTAGAAGTTTTAAATTATGAAGATTATAACAACGAAAACTCAAATTTTTGGGGGTTTTGTAAAAAAAAACCCTCTCATTAAATAGCTTGAATCTGAAAATACTCCAGCTAAAACCTGTGAAAGTCATGTAAACGTCAATGACAGAGGTCCCTTGAGCCAACTGAAGATGTTAAAAGCCTTCATGATGTATGAGGTTTTTTTTGGTAGGTTTCGCTCGAAAACTCAATCGATTTTGGTTGTTCACCATGAATTAACTGATTTGAGTTTTTTCTTAAATTGGAAAATATTCAAGTTGGGAGTTCATGCAAGGATTTTGCCTTGAAGCCCTTGAAATACCACCTAAAAAGTTGCTATCTTAAGTTGTCAATTTTCTATAAACATAATTATTTTTGTACAACAATGGGGGCCACAATTGCCCCATCCTATACCAACCGCTTCATGGGCTTGGGAGAGGAGCAGTTTATTTATAATACTCATAATGTAATCCCTTTAAAACAACATATTTGTGAATTATTATCGGAATGATATAGAACTACTATCTATATATTTTCCTAATCAGGATTCCATTAATTTCCTAGACCCCCAACTGTATGAAAAATGGAAGTACTGTTTCTACTCTTTACAAGAAACCTAACTCATGCAACCCCTTTTACAAGCTACCTCCTGTTACCTAAAGCACATTTTGAGAGTCATAACAACAGTCAGTTCATAAAACTACATAGATTATGCACAGACACTTAGGAATTCATTACCCAGCTGCACAACCTGAAACAAATATTGTAGCCAGAGATTACCCCAAATCAATCATACACAATGTCTTTGTCATAGCACTAGACCATATGGGTTTGTAAACTCAGAATAGTAAAATGTATGAGCCAGATTCATTAAGCAATACCTCTGTACATATGCCTATACAAAAGATGTTGGGTCCATGGAATAGAGAAACACACAAATAGCTGTATGAGTAATTGCTGTAATGTTAACAGATAGCAAACTCAATCACACAGTAAGAAAGTAGCAGAGAAAACAGAACAGCAGATTCAACATAAAGCCTTATACATAAGGCGCTAGTATGAGAACAGCATCAGCAGATTCAATAGGAAATATGTCAACAATTACTTTATCTCATATTTAACAAAAGGCTGACAAAATCTCAATTTTTCAGTATGGTCCTTGCACCCACAGCACAAAATGGGGTTTAATACCACAAGTATTTACAGTGGGGCCAGGAAATGGTATCCAGATTCAAACATTGCCAAACATTTTGGCTCATGTAATGGAGGAGATGCCACAAACTTCTTAATCTGGAAACTAGGATCTTTATCCTTCAAATGAGAAACCCATCAGAGCTGAACACTGACTTTGACATCAATTGCTATTTGTCATAGTATTATTTCAGACTGAAAATGATCAAGTCTGAACACTGACTTTTATATCAGGTTCCTATATTCCTCCTTAAATAACATGCTCCCACATCTCTATTTATGGTAGCTATGAGAGTTAACATTCATGTTTTTTAAAATTATATATTTAAAGTAGTAGTAGTATTTTTGGGTTAAGATTCATTTTAAAAACATTAGTGCATTAAGAGTACCACATGTGTTGATACACACAACAGTAAAGAAGTTTAAACATCTTCCTAATTCCACAGTGAGACGATTCATTTTACCGTGTATTCTATTTAACTGTATTGAAGTTTTTAGTGTTTTTCTACAAAAATTATAACAGTCAGCTACATTTCCCATATAAAAATAATAGGTACTTCTTTGTTGTGCGCTGTACAAAATATTTTGACCTACTTTATAATAAAATCATGTTTTTTATGACTAAAGAACTCATCAGTGTTAACAATGCATTGTGGTAATGTTGTGGTAATGTTTTGTATATTGGCCTTTACCTGTGTTGCTCTTCCCTTTCAAATATTATGTGCTGACCTAAATGTCAGATATCACATTTTCATATGCTAATGCCTCAGAGTCATATACATTTTGCCCAACTCGGTGTCACTATTTAAACACCAATGAGTAAATGATGACAACACAAAGGGGCATATTTATCAAAGGTCGAAGTGAATATTCAAATTAAATAACTTTGAATTTCGTAACATCGAATAGGCTAAATTCGACTTTGACTTTGAAATGCTTCACAAATTCGACAATTCGAAAATTGAAGTACTGTCTCTTTAAAAAAACATTGACTTCGACTCTTCGCCGAATTGCTATGTAAGCCTATGGGGACCCCCTAATACCTATGGCCAGTATTTGGCTAATTTTTGAAAGTCGAAGGATTTTTTTGTAAAATCGTACGATCGTACGATTCATAGTACGATAGTACGATCTTAAAAATCCATCAACTTCGAATGTAAGACTACCCTATTCGATGGTCGATTTTCAAAGTTTTTTTCACTTCGGAAATTCGACCCTTGATAAATCTGCCCCAAATTAATTTCAGATTTAAATTCAGATGTTATTATCTGAAAATGTTGCGACTAACCAGTTAAAAGCAGTACAAAGGCATCAAAAAAAAACCTATAATATTTATAGGCATATTTATTAACATGATGGTCTTTTGTAAACAAATGCAGTATTAACTAGAGATGTCGCGAACTGTTCGCCGGCGAACTTGTTCGCGCGAACATCGGGTGTTCGCGCTCGCCGGAAGTTCGCGAACGTCGCGCGACGTTCGCCATTTTGGGTTCGCCATTGTTGGCGCTTTTTTTTGCCCTCTCACCCCAGACCAGCAGGTACATGGCAGCCAATCAGGAAGCTCTCCCCTGGACCACTCCCCTTCCCTATAAAAACCGAAGCCCTGCAGCGTTTTTTCACTCTGCCTGTGTGTGCTGAAGAGATAGTGTAGGGAGAGAGCTGCTGCCTGTTAGTGATTTCAGGGACAGTTGAAAGTTTGCTGGCTAGTAATCGTTTTGATACTGCTCTGTTATTGTAGGGACAGAAGTCTGCAGGGGTTTGAGGGACATTTAAGCTTAGGTAGCTTTGCTGGCTAGTAATCTACCTTCTACTGCAGTGCTCTGTATGTAGCTGCAGTGGGCAGCTGTCCTGCTTCAGATCTCATCTGCTGACTGCTGCAATAACAGTAGTCCTTGTAAGGACTGCTTTTATTTATTTTTTTGTTGTTTTACTACTACTACTACTACTACTACTACTACTACTACTACTACTATAAGAGCCCAGTGCTATTAGTCTAGCAGTGTTGGGGAGTGGGACTGGTGTCCCTGAAATCACTAACAGCTCTCCCCCTACACTATCTCTTCCAAGCACACACAGGCAGATTTTTCAGATACATTTTTGCCCTTGATCCCCCTCTGGCATGCCACTGTCCAGGTCGTTGCACCCTTTAAACAACTTTAAAATCATTTTTCTGGCCAGAAATGTCTTTTCTAGATGTTAAAGTTCGCCTTCCCATTGAAGTCTATGGGGTTCGCGAACCGTTCGCGAACCGCTCGCATTTTTGCGCAAGTTCGCGAATATGTTCGCGAACTTTTTTTCCGACGTTCGCTACATCCCTAGTATTAACAAAGTTTACAGTACAAAGTAAATATAATGTAATCTAAATGTAACTTTTTTTGCCAGTACAATATTAGAATTTCCTATGTGGCGTTCAGTTATCTCTTCAAAGGCTTTGAGTTTTCACTTGAGAAATGTATTATTTACTATAAATCAAAAGTAGCAATATGTCAAAAACCAGTGTCAACACTTTATCGCTTTGCTCTAAAGTTAATTTAAAAAGCTTAAAAATGCCTTTGGTATGTGCTAAGAACTTCCAGAAAAAAATAGCACAGGCAATTAACAGCTTAATTCATCCTTTGCTCCATTAAAAAAAACCACTAGTTATAAATAATGATGCAACGTGAAGAAAACTTCTATGTTGCGCCTCTTCCAAAAGCTTATTTGTGCAAAGGTGAATAATAATACAGTACATCACAGATAATGCTTGATTTATTGCAAATGATGCTGTCATAACATTTGTCAGATGCTTGATATTCTCTTTTATCATGTTAAACATTATCATACTGCTACAAGGCTATGTTCTTCCTACATTTTGATAGAAGGAACAAATAACCAGTTCTAATAGACCAAGCTCTAACGAGAAGGCCTGCATCAATAACTGCATTAAAAATCCAGGTAGAAACTAAAAAAAATAAAAAGAATATAATAGATTTAAATTTTCCTAAATCTTTTAATATGTGAAATTTATGTTTTTTTAATAAGATGATATCATCAAAAATGAAAAAATTGTGCTCTTCATGTGTTAACTTTCATATAATTTTCAAGCTTCACATGCTGCAGTTCTTGATACAAAAAAATCCCTCTGTTTTTCAAATAAAAGCACTGATCTTGCATTTTTCCTGTGGCTCTTTTACAAATTGTTATGTTGTATATCTGATGGAAAAACCACTAAGATAATAAAAAAATATTAGTCATGTTTATTCATATATGTAGGTGTTCTAGTTATATTCTACATAATATAAAAATCATCATTTATGAAACATAGTAGTACTAAATAGGTGTAATATATTAATTTTAGCCAAGCATTTGACAGGACAGAGGACCAATATGTATAGACTATTGGGTTAATGTATGTAGCATAAAGATCTTACATTTCTCTATCCTCTTAAAGGAAAACTATACCCCCCCAAACAATGTAGGTCTCTATAAAAAGATATTGCATAAAACAGCTCATATGTAAAATCCTGCTTCATGTAAATAAACCATTTTCATAATAATATACTTTTCTAGTAGTATGTGCCATTGGGTAATCATAAATAGAAAATTGCCATTTTAAAAAATATGGCCCGCCTCCTGGGATCGTAAGATTCACTGTACTCACAAACATACCAACAAACCATACATGTTAGGTCACATGAGCCAATTAAAAGACAAAGTTGTGTCTTTTGCTTTAACACTTCTTACTGTTACAGTTAGAGTTGAAGTATTTCTGGTCAGGTGATCTCTGAGGCAGCACAGAGACCATCACGAAATGGTGGCTCAAGGGAAGACATGTAAAAGGGCAATATTTACTTAAATATATATTCCAGTTTGGTAAGATTCTTTAATATGCCACTTAATATCATATGAACTATCTGTTGCTTAAGTATTCATTTTGGGGGTATAGTTTTCCTTTAATCCCTTGGTTGTTTTTCTAGCTCTCCACTAATAATCTTTTGTATACTTTATAATTGAGAATCAGTTATATTCTTATATGCAATTCAAAAATACACTGGGGGGGTGTATACTAAAACTCAAATGGTTCTCTCTCTAGTTTTAAAAAAAAACTAGCAAACCGGAATCCCCTTCATTTACCAATAATTCTTCTTGAAAAAAAATTGCAACAAAATTGTGCATCAATTCGAATCATGCAACTTTTTCAAATTGACATTCTGAAAACTCAACTTTATCAAATTGTCGCTGTGACAACTCAAATTTATTAGCTTATAAAATAAAAATAGACTGAAACTGAAAAATCCTGAAGGTAAAAAACATGTTCCAATTCTTAAATGGACCATCTGCCATTGACTACATGATTTGGACAGGTTTTAGCCGGAGTATTTTTCAATTTGAATTATTAGCAGCATAATAAATCTTTAAAAAATTAAGTTTTTTTTATCTAAAAAAAACCTCAAGGTTTAATAATTAGCCCCCTAAAAGTATAAAGCTTGTTGAGAAATTCTCTTCTAAACATTCTTTTAGATATTTTTATTTTAGAAACACTACTGAAGGAAACAGTAACATCAAAAAAAGGAAAGTATTCTAAATGCAGTGCTGCCTTGCACTGGTAAAACTGATGTGTTTGCTTCAGAAACACTACTTTTGTTTATATACAGTAAATAAGCTGCTGTGTTGCAATGATGCAGCCATTCAATTGAGAAAAGGTTACACAGCAGATAGCAGATAAGCTCTGTAGAACATAATGGTGTTACATGTTATCCACTATTTAACCTGTGCAATAGAGCCTTTTTTCAATTTCCACCATTTCTACACCGCAACTCGTATATATGACCTATAGTACTGTTTCTGAAGCAAACAGAACAGTTGTACCAGTGCAGGGCAAGTATATGACAGTTTCATTACTGTGATGTTACTATTCCTTTAAGAGATACCAAAAGGGATGGACATTTATTCTGTTATTAATAAAAAGGGACAGGAGGGAAATTAATTCTGTGAGACATTTCTTTTTTATGAATTCATTATTTTTTGGTAGTAGTCTACTTTTATGTGATAAGCAATTATTACTGTGCATATAGTTATTATACATGCACACTTCCATTATTGCCAATCCACTTCATTTTGATATCATCACAAGTTTTTAATGAATAAAGCCTGAGAGCAGCTTTGAAAACCTACAAAGTTTCCTGTCATGTTGAATGTAAATATTCATATGTCAAGATATGTTACTATATTATTTGACATAGCTGAGGGGCCTATTGAGAATATAAGCAGCTTGCCCTTCACAGTAATTGAAAAACTATGATGTTTTGGACTACTCAAACTGCTGTTATTATTATTACATTATTGATTTTACTTATCAATACACATGGCATATGTGCAGTTCTTTGGCCACTAAACATTCACAATTATCCAATAAATAGAGGTGTTCATGTCTGGATTGTTTTTTAGTTCATTAAAGGTATTCAGTTACAGGAAAACATTGAAATTTGTTTTTCAAAGAGTAAACAGATTTTATATTTATAAGTTTGAAATTTGACTTGGGGCTAGACATGTTTTCGATTTCTCACGCGCCCTCAGCCATGTGCTCTGATAAACTTCAGTCACTCTTTACTGCTGCGCTGCTACATATTTGGAGTGATCTCACCCTCCACCCATCAACCGAGCAATTGGAAGGTAACAAGTTAATAACACCCTGCTAAACACTCAAGAGTAAAAACCCAAGTCCAGGTCACCCAATTCATGCTGCATAGCATGTGTGCATATATTATTGTCAAATAACAGTTCTTGCTAATAAAATTGCATTTTGATCAATATACAGTATGATGAGTTGACAAGACCAGATAAAGTGAAAATTGGCTACCGTTACCTAATTAATTAAACATTAGAGCCACTGTTTTATGAGCAATTGGAAGGCAACAAGTTAAGAACACCTTGCTAAACACTCAAGAGTAAAAACCCAAGTCCAGATCACCCAATTTATGACTCTTTCAGCAACATAGTAGGAGAAACAATTACCTATATGAAAGCAGTTTCATTGTGAAGTGCTCTCTCTTTCTGAAAACAGAGGATCAGTCATAATGATCTGAGATGCCCACCTACACACCAATATTACAACTAAAAAACACATTTATTGGTTCAAGAGTAAAATTTTAAATGGTAGAATGAATTATTTGAAATCCACACCGTTTAGTTTAGTAATGAAAACTATACCATAAAGATAATGAAAGAATCCCTTTAACAGCCTTTTAACATTAAGCTGCATGTATTGTCAAATAACAGTTCTTGCTAATAAAATTGCATTTTGTTCAATATATTATGAATTGACAAGACCTGATAAAGTAAAAATTGGCTACTATTACCTAATTTTTTTGGTGAACGTTAGAGCCACTGTATTTTGAGCTTTGTTAAATACTCACTTCTTACTTTTAAATGGATCATAGCTATAAACCTTCAACATAAAGTCGTTATTTTGCTTATATGTTTTGGGAACTGAGGTATTTTGTAAAAGAAGTATTTCTGTAATATGCATCTCCATGCTATATGCCTACTAAATATAATTTAAAAATCGAAGGAATATAGCATTCGATCAAATTCGGTTCAAAGTTTTTCCCAGAAAAAAATTAGATTTTTCAAAGTTTACTAATTGACTCCAAATAGGTTATAGGAGGTCCCCCATAGGCTAAAACATCAATTCGGCAGGTTTTAGATGGTGAATGGTCGACGTTTATATGACCTCCAAGTAATTTGGAGCTTTCTGATAATGGGTTTCAGGATGATGGATGCCATATATGTGAATTAGGTTATGTTCTGTTACCACATTTCTTTAGTATCATATATATATATATATATATATATATTTTTTTTTTTTTTTTTTTTTTTTTTTGATTCATTTTTATCACTTTAAATTGATACCTAGAAAATAATTGAGCTTCCCATGATCTTTCATTTTAAACCTTGTTGCGAGCATTGCTTTCACATCATTGAATAGTGATTCATTACTGGCAGCTATAATGATATCATCAACGCATATCAATAGTATTACTCTCTCATTTCCAGACTGCCTTTTGTATACACAGTGGTCTACTAAATCCATTTGTGTATAGGTAGTTATGTAGCATTTTGTTCCAGTTTCTACCTGATTGTCTCAGAACTTACAATGATTTGTTCAGTTTGAGAACTAACCTATCATCTGTTTCAGTTTTGATCTCAAATCCCTTTGGTTGGTCCATATAAATCTCACAATCAATTGGGGCATGTAAATCAGCTGTTTTCACATCCAAACAGTCTCCAGGTAATCAATACCCTTTACTTGACTGTATCCTTTAGCTACATATCTAACTTTGTATGTTTTAGATCAATCTCCATTGCTTTTTATTGCATAAACCCATCTACCCCCACTTCATTTTTACATTCTGGTAGAATGGCCAGTGTGAATGTATCATTCACTTTTAGTGAATCTATTTAATCTTTCATTGCATTAATTCATATCTGTAACTGGGGTGAATCTATGGCTTCTCTAAACATTTGTGGTACATCATGTGCTCTGTAACAATTAAACAATTGGAAAAACACCTGTCATAGCAGCAGTTATTACTGCATATTTCCATAACTCTTTTGGCAATTTACTCTAAAGTAGCATACACCTATGCTATCTCAAATAGTGCTATCTCAAATAGTGTTCTCCAATTTCTCTCAGCAATCCCATTTTGTTGGGGTGAGTAAGGTGTGGAGGTCTCATGTGTTATGCTCTTCTTACTAAACAGTGGCTGAAAGTTCTATGCCATAAATTCTGTGCCATTATAAGACCATATACATTTGATAGTCCCATAGGGGACAGTATCCGCAATGAACTTATCTGTGGCTACTACTGTATCACTCTTATTTTTCAGAAAGTACACAAATACTGCACCAGAGTAATTATCAATAAATGCTATAGCCTATCTTAAACAATCTTTTGCTATTGGCTCTATGGGGCCTGCTGAATCAGTGTGTACTAGTTCAAGCGATTGTTTTGCACTGGTGTCAGACTCTGTTTCTGTTCTGAACAAGTTTTCCCTAGGTACAAATTTCACAATTTAGGTTAGACTTATCAACCTTAACCTTAATCTTCATTCCAGCAACTATACTTTGTAGTTTTAAAAGATCATCATAATTACAGTTACCAAGGATTTCATGCCAGGTTTGAATATCATAACAACAATGACAACTGTCACCAGTCTCATCAAGTGTCCAGATAATGAAGTCGATTATATTTCTTGATGGTGAATTTGGTACCATTCTTATGGATCAGTTCACTCCCATCTTGACAAAATCTAATAGATGCACCTTTGATTGTTGCTGCTTCAACAGAGAAAATGTCCTGTGGATATGTGGGGATGTACAGTGCATTTAGTAACGTTGGCTTTACTCTGTTCCCCTTGCTGTCAGTCAGGTACACTTCTGCTCCACCTCTCCTAAGCACTACACCAGAAGTCTTTCTGCGTAATGGTTCTCTGTCTTAAATGTTTCATCAAATCTTTTAAACTTTTTAATGTTTGTAATTATATGTGATGTTGCTTCTGTATCCACCATTATCCCCTTTGGTGTTAAACTGTTTGACTGCCTCGCACTTATTTTGCTCTGTGTCATTAGCTGCTTGCTTTACATTGTCCCTCCCCTTGTATCTGCAAAATGCTCCGTTATGTGTCAGGCTCTTGCAATAGTTACACCACTGTGACCTTCGTTTGGGCATGCATTAGCTTTGTGGCCCTTTTGGTTGCAGTTGTAGCAGACAAGGTTAATGTTGCCTCTCACCCATACTGTTGTAACAGGGGTGCTAACCTGTATAACATTATCAGTGTTTGGGCTGACACGGTATTTCTCAGTGTCCTCAAAACTTCTTAACTGCATTTTAAACCTTATGTGATATGGATACATTTTTGAATTCAAATTAAAAGTTTCGAGTTTTTTTATGGCCAAAACTGTGAAATTTAACTAGGGAATTGTTAAAATTCGATTCAAGTTTTTTTTCAAAATTTGAATCGATTTTTGTAATTTATCATTCGTAATTTATAGCCCTTTAAGAACTTGAATTTGACTATTCTCCACCTTAAACCTGCTGAATTCCTGGGATCGATTTGGAGTTGTTTTCTATCTTCCTAAAAATCACGTTTTTTTGGAGAAAAAACTAGACTCAATTTCGATTCGAATTAAATTTGAATTTGCGGGTCAATCCTATTCACCCATGTACAAAAAATTTAATTTTTTTATTAAATTGCAGTTGGTCGAATTTCGAGTTCATGGGAGGTCATGGGAGTTTAAAATAACTCGGAATTCGACCCTTGATAAATCTGCCCCTTAGTGTCTCTCCAGCATTTCTCAGTGCTGTAATGGCTGTTTCTGCAAGTATTATATAGTCTCAGGAGCGCTCTGCAGCACTCCCGTCCATGGCGGGGATGAATCCAAGATTGCAGTGCCCATGGTAGCTGAGTGGGTTCTGGCACTGGCACGCTGACGCTTCTTACTAAACAGTGGCTGAAAGTTCTATGCCATAAATTCTGTGCCATTATAAGACCATATACATTTGATAGTCCCATAGGGGACAGTATCCGCAATGAACTTATCTGTGGCTACTACTGTATCACTCTTATTTTTCAGAAAGTACACAAATACTGCACCAGAGTAATTATCAATAAATGCTATAGCCTATCTTAAACAATCTTTTGCTATTGGCTCTATGGGGCCTGCTGAATCAGTGTGTACTAGTTCAAGCGATTGTTTTGCACTGGTGTCAGACTCTGTTTCTGTTCTGAACAAGTTTTCCCTAGGTACAAATTTCACAATTTAGGTTAGACTTATCAACCTTAACCTTAATCTTCATTCCAGCAACTATACTTTGTAGTTTTAAAAGATCATCATAATTACAGTTACCAAGGATTTCATGCCAGGTTTGAATATCATAACAACAATGACAACTGTCACCAGTCTCATCAAGTGTCCAGATAATGAAGTCGATTATATTTCTTGATGGTGAATTTGGTACCATTCTTATGGATCAGTTCACTCCCATCTTGACAAAATCTAATAGATGCACCTTTGATTGTTGCTGCTTCAACAGAGAAAATGTCCTGTGGATATGTGGGGATGTACAGTGCATTTAGTAACGTTGGCTTTACTCTGTTCCCCTTGCTGTCAGTCAGGTACACTTCTGCTCCACCTCTCCTAAGCACTACACCAGAAGTCTTTCTGCGTAATGGTTCTCTGTCTTAAATGTTTCATCAAATCTTTTAAACTTTTTAATGTTTGTAATTATATGTGATGTTGCTTCTGTATCCACCATTATCCCCTTTGGTGTTAAACTGTTTGACTGCCTCGCACTTATTTTGCTCTGTGTCATTAGCTGCTTGCTTTACATTGTCCCTCCCCTTGTATCTGCAAAATGCTCCGTTATGTGTCAGGCTCTTGCAATAGTTACACCACTGTGACCTTCGTTTGGGCATGCATTAGCTTTGTGGCCCTTTTGGTTGCAGTTGTAGCAGACAAGGTTAATGTTGCCTCTCACCCATACTGTTGTAACAGGGGTGCTAACCTGTATAACATTATCAGTGTTTGGGCTGACACGGTATTTCTCAGTGTCCTCAAAACTTCTTAACTGCATTTTAAACCTTATGTGATATGGATACATTTTTGAATTCAAATTAAAAGTTTCGAGTTTTTTTATGGCCAAAACTGTGAAATTTAACTAGGGAATTGTTAAAATTCGATTCAAGTTTTTTTTCAAAATTTGAATCGATTTTTGTAATTTATCATTCGTAATTTATAGCCCTTTAAGAACTTGAATTTGACTATTCTCCACCTTAAACCTGCTGAATTCCTGGGATCGATTTGGAGTTGTTTTCTATCTTCCTAAAAATCACGTTTTTTTGGAGAAAAAACTAGACTCAATTTCGATTCGAATTAAATTTGAATTTGCGGGTCAATCCTATTCACCCATGTACAAAAAATTTAATTTTTTTATTAAATTGCAGTTGGTCGAATTTCGAGTTCATGGGAGGTCATGGGAGTTTAAAATAACTCGGAATTCGACCCTTGATAAATCTGCCCCTTAGTGTCTCTCCAGCATTTCTCAGTGCTGTAATGGCTGTTTCTGCAAGTATTATATAGTCTCAGGAGCGCTCTGCAGCACTCCCGTCCATGGCGGGGATGAATCCAAGATTGCAGTGCCCATGGTAGCTGAGTGGGTTCTGGCACTGGCACGCTGACGCGCTGACGTCCCCTCGTAGACATGTGATGTCATGCCGCTGTGGTTTTGCGCCAAATTTGAAATAAACAGACACCCAGGATGCCAGTTCAATGCCCGATTACAGGTCCCAATTGCTGGTGTTCCTGGGTGTTTCTAAATTGCTATTTCTTCTTGATTCTTGGACTTTGACTCTTACTTTGTTACCTCTGTGTATAAGATAATTATTTGTGGCTTACCTTTGCCAGCATATTGGTTTCTCAGGATTTAAAGCACTTTCCTTTCAGCATCCACTGCTTTCTCATAATCAAAGACAGACTTTTATCATCCAAAAATGTAATTAACACACATCAGCCTCCTTTTTCTTACTTCTGTCCTCATCCAAGTCTGTGTCCTCTGTGGGTTCATGTAGGATGGTTTCTTTAAGATACATCTGGGGCATGTGGCCTAGAAATTTTGTCTCCAATAGTTCCTAGTTCTTTTAATTTCCATCAAATATCAGCCTACTCCATTGGTTTCCTTCCTGTTTCCTGGGCCCATAACCTGTTTCCATTCTGCTTAAGAGATGGGATAACCAGTAGCTCAATCTCACATGAGCCTGCAGCTTTTTAGGAGGAGAAACTGCACACCAAGACACCATGATTCTCTTGCTTCAACAGACAAACTGTATTAACACTTCTGCATTAGCTCTTCTCAGCAATTTTGAAATAGTTTTTGAGATTGCATGATAACAGCCGTTTATTCACATACACATACACAAACACAAAACACACATTGTATATGTAAACTGTTTGATGCTTCAGCCCCTGGAAACACAACACACTGTCTTATGTCACAAGGCTCTTAGCATTAAGTTAACTCCAGAAAACAATACATGTTTGAAAAAAAAACTTCTTGTGGCATTAAAAATGGTTTCACAGTACACAAAATTATCAAAGTGCAAATCTTTGGTAAAATTTGCAATTTTTTTACAAAATCTCATCTCCCACATATATGAATGTCATTGGTCTTCTAAATAGTTTGATGACATATATATGCTAAAGATATGAGACATCACAAAAAATGAATAGTGCACACTGTTAAATTCATTACAGTAAGCCTATAGTATGTAGATACTAAACACTCTATTTTTATTCTTTGAAATGACTTTAGGAGGCCGATTTATTCATCTTTGAGTTTTCAGGGAAAAAACACAACATGTGTTCAGAAATTTTACTTTGCCCAGCCTTCCACAGCCTTTGCACTACATTATAGGTAACTCCTTTATACAGCATAACTATATTTTATCATAGCTAAATCTGTGCTTTATATTATATTTTGTATAATATATTATGATTTGCTCTTTAATTTCAAAGAACTGGTAAGAGCACTTTGCACAACTGGCAAATGAACAACAAGACCTTGTACCATACTACATTTTCCACTGTAAGAGAAAACTTTTGCAAATGCTGCATTGCCACTGACTGGAAGGTTAATGTGAATGTTCCAATTGAAGTCAGCTGGGAATAGAAAAATGTATCAAATGTTTCACACAGTCCATCTATCCATAAGTCTATAAATCACCTTGACTTTTTAAAGCCATGCCAGTTGCCAAAAGTGTGATTTGTGTCTACAGTATATAGCTCCTGGAAATATAGGTGGAAGTAACTATCATCGACAGTCACCAATTAACTATTATGAAACATATCAGTAACATATAAGAATAAAAGACATACAAAAATCATATCTCTCAAATGGTCATTTATTACAATAGTTAATGACAAAAACCTAGATATGATCACTGAATTCTAATTGTATAACTAAATGAAAGAGTATATAAAACTGCACTTTCACATGGTTTATATAAAGCATTTTTTCATATATGAAAAGGTTTTGTCTTCACTGATACAGTTATGAAATACGATAAATCATTTGAGGTGGGTAAGAGCAGAAAGTAAATGCATCAAGACTGTAACCATACTTTCAGGGGCGATCCGCCAATGAGGCGAGCTGAGGCGCTCGCCTCAGGCGGCATCGCCAGCTAGGTTTCCAGGGGCGGCAAAAAGCCGCTCCTGGTGCCTTTAAGAGCCGAATTTCCGGTTTTTGAACCGGAAATTCGGCTTTACTAGGGTGAGAGAGCGCAATTGCGCTCTCCGCACTAGCGTTGCTGCCTCCCCCCGGAAATCGAATCGGGCTGGGGGGGCGGCATTACTGGAGCCGCCTCAGGCGGCAATGCATACAGAAACGACGCTGCATACTTTTATAAATATATTATAACTCTGCAATGCAGTTTGCACACACAGTAGTCTTAACACCAGTGGTTTCTAAACAATAATAAGCTATTGACCAGAACAAGCCTGGTGCAAATGTCATACTTTTGTCATTTCTTTAAGATTGTATAATGGCATGCAGAACAACTATGTTACACAGCGTTGTTCTACAAAGCAGTTAAACATGGTATAGGGATCCAAGCCTCTAACATTTAACCGCCACTATAAATTCTTCTTCTTCTTATATTATGATTTTGCAAGTTATTTACCTAAATGAATTCAGTTCGCACCCATGTGCTGTCAGAACATGCTTCTACAAATGAAAGGTTAATAAATATTATGCTGGACCTTTAGTCCCTCTGCATTCTATACACCAACACCACCACCACAGTATAGAAAAGCATAGGGACTTCAAGTCCCAGAACCCATTCATAAAGTGCAGCGTATTCATTATACCATGATATAATGAACTATAGGGATAAACTGTCGATAACTGCCACTAACAATTTGATTACTATACAAAAATGAGTTTATGTTAAAAATATAAAACACAGAAATAGAATAAACAGTTAAAAAAATATTAATGCTTATAGAAAAGGTAATTGTCCCAAATCTACTTCTGACTGCATGTGTGCATGACTTACAGCATAACTGCATTGTACATATGCAGTATCAATTCAGGAAAAACATATGCAAACTAGCACAGATTTCTTTAATGTACACAAACACAAGGGGCTCTAGTTATTGTGTTCTCTGCACTAATAAATTACTTAAATTTAATATAAGCTTCATCATACTGAAAAATGAAACTTTCTAAATATAATCAATTATAAATGTTGTACTGTTTCTGAAATAATCAAGTTTATCTTCACATTTTCACTCTCGATATCTATTTCTCCTTATTCTGTCTTCTTGCAGGAGTTGGCTGTCAGATTTTGAGTGACAGCTAGATCAAATATTTTTTTGAGGGGTACTCTATTTTCTAGCAAATAGCTTATTAAAATAATGGACTCCATCACAAACAAAGTCTAACAAAATAACTGACTAATCCAATCCTGCGTGTTGAGTGGATGTTTTCTAGGTGATTTTAAAAGATTGAGGTTTAATACATCTTTTAGGCAAAAGGCACCCCCAAAGGCTGCATTGGACCTAACTGTCATTCAAAATCAGACTTCAAACTCCTGGATGAAGAGAGAATGAAGAGAAGAATGGGGACAGCAAAGAGTAAATGGAGCTATCACGAAAATGAAAATTTAATATAAGCTTCAGCATACTGAAATTAGAAATTTTCTAAATACAACCAATTAAATAGTCTGCACCATTTCCGAAATAATCAAATGTATCTTCACTATTCCTCTCTCAGCATCTGTTTGTCTTCATGCTCTCGTCATGCAGCAGTTCGTGTCAGATATTCATTGAAAGTTATATCCACTTTATCTTATTGGGGGACTGCTTTTGCCTAGAAGATGTATTAGAGCTCACTCATTTTTGAATGAGGCCAGGAGGCGTATCATAGCAATTAATGCAAAGTTTGATCCTTAGCCCTCTAGCTGTAGGCCACTGGCCCAGAATGTAATTGCAAACATACTGCTATTGTTTAAATTTTTGTCAAAAGACATGTTGTAGTTGTAGTATGGAAAGAACTTATAATGTTTCTCTTGTTTCCTTGGCTTCGTTTGTACTGGTGAACTCACAACTTGCTCTCATTGATAAATGTACTCAAAGGTCTTTTTTAAAAAAAACATTAATGATTTAATTCAAATTTAAAGTGTTAATGATTCTATGTTGACCGAAAAGTTCATCAATAATAAAAAAAAAACTACTAAGGCAATTGTTTTATACAAATGAGGTACATACTGTAGGGCATATATTGAGGTCACCACAGTAAAATCCCACCACTCCATTTTCACCAGTTGTTAAATATTCCATAAAAATGAACAGAGTGGTACTGTGGTGAGCTCTAACTTAACACTTTGATAAATATGCCCCCAAGTATCTGTTAAATATCTGGATCTTTTCATCTAGACCCTATAGTCTATACTAATATAAACACGTGTTGTTGATTGTATAACAAGTAAATATGCAAATGAGAAGAATGCAAAAGTAGAAAAGTGATCTATTTTCATAAATCATAATATTTTATACCTAACTGTCTAATAAATCTTAAATATGTTTTGACATTAATACTTGTGCACATGAAGAAAGGTTGTTACCATTCAGGTGGTGAGATGGCACAGTCAGACGCCTACATGTGTCACAAATAGCAGCAACACTGAGAGATAATGTTCTGATGAACTTATACAACTATATGTCTTCATTAATAAATTCATTTCATTTCTACATAACTGGATGTTTTTTTAAGAGAAGATTTTAAAGAATAATTCAGAAATACCAGTTAAGATTTTTCATTTCCTGCACTGTATGTTATCAACTTTATGGATTTTGGGTGTTTTCATAGTGGGACTTATATAAATAAATAAATAAATAAAATAAATAAACAAACAAACAGAGACAATTGCTTTTTATGGGAGATGGAGAACAACATATAGGGGCAGATTTATCAAAATATGAAATAAGAGCTCACCACTTTTATATTTTCTATGGGATTTTAAGATGCATATGTATCAATGGGTGAAAATTAGAGATCACTATTTGACAAATCTTCCCCCTTGGTTTAATCATGAATAATTATGGTGATCAAAAGCCCATATGTCGTTCCCCATAAGTACAATTTCCTAAAATGCCTTTAAATATCTTTCATATCCTTTACCTCTTTTCTTACCAATTGGGGCTAATTCAATTTCATGAAAAAATTTAATTCCAGACATTTCCCATGCAGTTATATTGAGATTGGGATTCTATTGAGATTTCACAAGATATACCATACCGTTCTACTAAGATTTTGCCATGATACAGTATATATTTTTCTTAGTGAGTTGAGTCTGGTCCATTATGTGAGACCAGGAAAAAAGCTTGTAAATAGAAAATTATCTGCAGCTGCACATTTCAGATCATTCTAATTGTCCCATGTTCTTTAACCTGGTTTTCTAAGCAAAGCAATAAAAAGTTGCTGATTAAAGCCCATTCAGCATGGTTTAACTGCTCTCTATAATTAAATGTTTAGTAACACATTAACATTACTATAAGCAAAAGTAATCTGTACGAGTCTTATTTGCAGAAGCAATTATGAAGTACAGTAATAAGCAGGTTGCAGATTTTAAAGCATAATTGAATGGTTATCCATGCATAAAAAGTTTACTCTTTGGTGACTCTGACCCTACGCAGCTGGCAAATTGGATTAGATTGAGCTGAAGCAGAAAACAATTCCCTTCATATAAGTACAGGTTTTACTTGGCAAACTATCACATACTTCAGCCATTTTCTTCTGATTGTGATTATACTCTAGTGACCAGATTATTGTTATTATCCATTTTAGTTATTTAGTGTATTTACTTCTGAAAAGAAATTCTACAAACTGTGATTTTTAGCAATCTAGTTGGTGTATCATTTTTATTCGTGTTTTACATTCTATAAATAACTGCAGACTGAGAATTAATCTCATTGCTGAATTTCCTATGAATTTTGTTAGTAGATTCTTTACAGTAGTGATGATCACATTTATTTTCCAAGCATGCATTCACTGCAAATTTTCGCATTTTGCCACCTGCGAATTGTTTCATGAAACTGCTGCAAAAATTCACCAGTGAAAATATTAGCTGTGCATGTAAAAATTGTCACGCGTCAAAATAATTTTGACACTCATTGACTAATGCATTTGAACAAAAAAGTTGCGCGTGTAAAAATTGTGGTTTGTGTAAAAATTGTCGCACATCAAAATAATTTTGACGCCCATTGACTTCAATGCGATTTGATAATATTTTGCGGTTTCGTGAATTTTTTCTGATTTTGCAAATTTTCGGCCGAAGCGGAAAGGCAAAAAAATAAAAAAACGATTTGGCCATTACTACTTTACAGTCCACAAAAATATCCAGTATATTCAACTCTTAACACAGGGTAGTGCAATGCTCCCATTTAGTTGTGGTTTGTGCAAAAATACATGCTATAACAACAGCATAAACAAACAATTGCGGAGTACACAGAGTTGGATATACAGTTCAACTGAACAGAAAATAACTTTTTTTGTAATTTGGATCTTCATACCTTTAGTCTACTAAAAAAATGTGTATACATTAAATACACCCAATAGGCTGGTATAGCTTCCAATGAGGGTTAATTATACCCTAGTTTGGATCAAGTACAAGGTACTATTTTATTATTACAAAGAAAAAATAAATCATTTTAAAAAATCTGGATTATTTGAATAAAATGGAGTCTATGGGACTATAATAATAGTACAATAATTCAAAGCTTTCTGGATAAAGGGTTTCTGCATAATAGATCCCATACCTGTACCACATACAACAATGGATGTTATTGCCAATGGTATATTATTATTCTTTCTCTTTGTGAAGGTGTAAGGCAGGTTGTGCATCTCTGTAAAATTATTATAATTAGTAGAATTAATTCATCATAAATCATCTAGTATATTACATTATAATCGCCACTTAAGACTTAATTAATTTGACAAGAAAATGAAAAATGAAAGCTGTAGGCAGGTGTTTAGTGAACTGATATATATTCGTCAGAGAGGACACTAAGAAGGTAAATGTGCAAACAATCATCTTTCCCTCAGCAATTTAACCAATTTCCGAGGGCTTGAAATTAGATCCAAAAAAGATGTGATCTTTGGATGTTGCTTTAATGACTTTTTACAAATCTATTTAGAATGTATTTTGACAATACCATTCAGCAAGTTGTGTTCAGCATGGTTTACAAAAAGCAGATCATGTGATACCTGTTCTTTTATTTATATATATATAAAGAAAAAAGTAAATTTGAGGTGACAGTCAAGCTCAGTATGATAGACAACCAATAGTCTAAAAAATCCTGGAAGAGGAAGAGTGGTGGTTAGACAACTGGCACAGGAAAGGAGCAGCAACAACAGACATCAAACATGCATTATATTGATATTCACTGTCCTATATTAGTCTCTGACACAGCAGCCATACCTTGCTTGCCTGAGAATCTAACTTTATATTGTAACCTGGCAAATCTGTGACACCCTCCTAGGAGCTTGATGCAGTCCAAATACTTAAGGGGTCACATACTTAACCCGGGTCACAAGTGCTAAAGAGCAAAGAGGTGCAAGTGCTCGCCCCTTAGGTGCTTGTCCCTTAGTGCTCACTCAAAATGCAGGTTCAGGAGGTGATATAGATACATATAGAAATATATATACTGTATATATATATATATATATATATATATATATATATATATATATATATAAATGTTCACAAAGTACCTGCACTCCTTCCTTCTTGATGTAAGTGGGTGCCTGGTCAGTCAGGATATACAAATTCAAGATGGACCAGCACTCCAAGTTTTCAATCAAACAAGTGTTTATTTCAACATCACTCAAGTGTCCAACGTTTCGGCCCACATTAGGGCCTTGATAAAGGCCCTAATGTGGGCCGAAACGTTGGACACTTGAGTGATGTTGAAATAAACACTTGTTTGATTGAAAACTTGGAGTGCTGGTCCATCTTGAATTTATATATATATATATATGTGTGTGTGTGTTTGTGTGTGTGTATATATATATATATATATATATATATATATATATATATATATATATATATATATATATATATATATAGTATATACATTTACTACTAGTGATGGGCGAATTTATTCGCCAGGCGCGAATTCGCGGCGAATTTGTGCGATTCGCGAAACGCCCGCGAAAATTTGCGGTAAAAATTCAAAAGTCAAAAACGGGCGCCGGCGTCAAAAATGGGCGCCGGCGTCAAAAACGAGACGCCGGCACCGTTTCGCTAATTTTTCGCCGTTTTGCAAATTTTTCGCCCATCACTATTTACTACTGAATCTCAATAACTGCTTTAAAACTGCGCTCTAACTTTATTTAGCCTTCCAATAACCAGTCTTCCAGCTACAGTTCTTTATTTTCCTTACTGTTATTCTTACCCTGCTTTCTTCAGATTACTATTTACACTTTTTCTGTTTATACACTGGTTCTAACAAATATTGAAACAAACACTGTGAAGGAATTTTTGCATTTTTAAAGAAAGAAAAAGAAAAAATTACAAATTCTTACAATGTTAAATGCAAGCTTGTTTATTTGAAAGTGACTGTGTGAACCTTAATAAAGATTTAAATTAACAATAAGAAATATTTCTCCATCTTTGAAAATAGAGCCATTTTCAAATTTTACCTTTTTATCTCGTCTTTCATTCAACAGCTACATCATTTTGTGATACATAACATAGATTAAATAACACTGGCTACTTACTGCAGAATAAATATAGGATATACTTTACTTATATCATCACTGGCTGTGTTTTTGTTGAATTGTGTGTTTAGGTAAGTATGTATTACATTAGGGTTGCAGATACTACGATTTATTAAATTGTGAAATTAGAGCTTGCCACAGAAAAAACTCTTGTCTTTCCATTCATTCCTATAATTTCAGAATTTTGCCCATTATTGTCTGTATTGATTGATTTAGCAAAATGGCTTTTTGAAAAACTTTGACTTTTACTGGCTTTTCAGATGCTTCAATAAAGTGGCATGCTGTGATTTCACAGTTTTGTGTTACTGCATTAATTGTTTTAAGAAGTACTTGGTTCCCAGCAATATGTTTTATTTTATATTACAATTTATTTTATTATTTTATAGTCTTAATGAGCAGATGGAAAAGCCCAAGGTTAAAAGACTATACAATTTCCCGGCTGTATTTAACAATCAAACAACACATCTATTAATACATGTATCACACTCCAGGACTAGTACAGCAGCAATACATTGTATTACAAGGGATCAATTCATTATGGATTTTCTTCTAAAAAGTAAAATCTTTTCTTTAAAAAAGTAGGTTTTCTGCATCATTAGAATTTCTAATTTTGCAACATATATATAAATATATATATATATAAATATATATATATAAATATATATATATATATATATATATATATATATATATATATATATATATATATATATATATATATATATATACTATATCTACTTTCATAAGACACACAGGACATTTACCTACAATCTTAGGGGCCGATTCATCAAGGGTCGAATATCGAGGGTTAATTAACCCTCGATATTCGACTAGGAATTGAAATCCTTCGACTTCGAATATCGAAGTCGAAGGATTTAGCGCAAATTCTGCGATCGTACGATCGAAGGATTATTCCTTCGATCGAACAATTAAATCCTTCGAATCGAACGATTCTAAGGATTTAAATCCAACGATCGAAGGAATATCCTTCGATCAAAAAAACTTAGGCAAGCCTATGGGGACCTTCATTGACTTCGGTAGCTTTTAGCTGCCGAACTAGGGGGTCGAATTTTTTTTAAAGAGACAGTACTTCGACTATCGAATGGTCGAATAGTCGAACGATTTTTACTTCGAATACTTCGATAGTCGTAGTCGAAGGTCGAAGTAGCCCATTCGATGGTCGAAGTAGCCCAAAAAAAAACTTCGAAATTCAAAGCTTTTTACCTTCGAATCCTTCACTCGAAGTTAATGAATCGCCCCTTAATGTTTGACTACAAATTATTTGTTATAACATATAGCTTATTTTTTGGGTATTCTTTTCAACTTGAGTTATATAAATATTAATAAAATAATCTTTTGAAAATCTTATAATGTTATACTAAACTAATGACCAACAGATTGCAGAGAGAACAAAGGAGCTCTCCTGTGCAGACAAGCTTCTAGAATTATTTCATTATCCATAATAGAGAAAAAAAGGATGGACTTTACCACATGATACAGTTTGATGATTAATACTAGTACTAATAATGTTTCTCTTTTAAGGATCAGAGGAAAACGTCATTGTTCTAATGCATTTCATTACCGCCTATCTGAATGATGTGCAAGTTAGAGGTTGAGTAGTGAGTGGTATAGGGAATGTATAGATGTCTTCCCCTTCATGAAGCAAAGCCTAAAACAGTCTGTATATTTTGGTTGAATGGGTGATTTTGCCCATGTTTTGCTCTTTGCACCCCACCCTGCATTTAGTTAATTACCCTCCCAGAATTTCACATTCTTGTTAAATACGGGAAATTCCTTATTTAAAAGTTATTTCAAATAAACATAAATACAATAGGCTCCAAATTTCTCTATAACATAATGAAGTCTGTTTCTCATTTCATTTCATATGGTTTACTCTGATCAAGAGAGGTAAAAAACAAATTTAAGCATAGTTAAGTGCAACTTGTATTTTATCTTTTTTAGCTATTAAGCTATTGATGGCACCTAATGTCTTTAACATTTTTGTACAGTAAATTTGCCTCTAATGGTGTTATTAGAGTTATTACCACCCATAGAGATGCTGCGTGCACAAGGTGGATGTAGATACAAAAATCTCACACAGACATGTGATTTTGTTCACCTACTTTAAAAACGTAAATACCAAGCTGGTAGAAATAATGCATGTTGGCAAGCTACATCCAACAGAGATTGGAAAAAATTATTGTAAAAGATGGTTCAGTATGTCTAACCGATTTCATTGTTCGCCACAGATGTTACACAAAGCTTGGAAGCAGAAGGAGGATATGCAGAATATCAAATTATTTCTCCCAGTTAGAATTCTAAGATGGATTCTTGCTGGTCTTGCTGATGGAGAAGGCACTGAAAGTTTGGAAGAGCATTGAAGAACACTTCAGAAACAAAAGGAGAACTGGGCAAAATCAGTCTTATTTCCCATTGATAATGGTGGTACTAGAAACCCGCACCTTTAATTACAGTGGGTATCATCCTTTACTTATTTAGGCATGGTAATACACAGAGACCCATTAAAGTTTGCAGAACTGAATCTAGCCCGATACTCAGTTCACTAAGAAAGTACAGCATTGGTCCAATCTCCCATTGTTCCTACCTGGGCGCATCAACATTCCGAAGGTGGTTTTCCTCCCCAAGTTTCTCTATGCCTTCCACAACGCACCATGCAATGGTTTAAAGGGCTGGATGCATGTGTAAGAAACTTTGTGTGGGCAGGAGAGCGTCCACGTATAGCTACCCGGATGCTCCAAGCCCCAGCCAATAAAGGAGGTTTAGCCCTCCCAAATTTTCTGTTATATTTTTATGCGAGCCAACTCGTGTATGCCTGGTGGTGGCTCAACCCAGACCAGAACAATCAGGCCATAGTGATAGAAACAGCAGTAATCTCCTCATTTGAAGCTTTAGCCAACCAGCTGCACAGAGGGCTCCCATCAATTTACCAGTTGACACCTCCCATGAAGACTGTAGTTCAGGTGTTCAAAAAAACAGTGGCTGTGGCACAGGGTCACAGTTGGTCTAAATGGACCCCACTATGGGGTAAAAAAGCACTTTTACACTAGACAATCCCTAATGTCAGTGAGTGGGCAGCCAAAGGGATTAAACACTTAACGCATAATATAGTCAAGCCGGGGGGTATTAAACATTTTGATCAGTTAAAGCAAGAATTTGGTCTGAACAATCGTATGCTTTTTAGATTCATACAATTGAGACATGTTTGCTCTGCCCAGTTTCCAGAAGGAATCCCCACAGTCACGGAATCTACTTTGGAACGCTATCTTCGCAGACCACTCCTCCCCAAACCACTTAGCTGGTTCTATACTATTCTGGTACAAGGAAACTTTGATTCTATTAAGCATGTACATCACAAATGGGCTCAGGATTTCCCTCATCTTGATGAGGGAACCCGGAAAGATTTACTTGAACAAATACCAGAAAATAACATTTCAAGCAGAGATAGGTTCATTATTATTACATTTATTAACAGAGTCTATTTAACACCACACAGGCTGGCACGAAGTTACCAGGGGTATCCAGATGTATGTGTAAAGTGTAACAATGAATAGGGTAACTACATGCATATGTTCTGGGAATGCCCTAAAGTGCAAAGGTTCTGGTCGGCGATACTTACACATCTTGATAACGCATTGGGTCTGCCTGTTATTCGGACTCCAGAATACTGCCTCCTGGGGCACACGGAAGGATTAAACCTTGCGACAGACTGTGCCTTCAGCAACTTTTCCACTTCGCAAAAAAACCCATCCTTTTGACATGGAAAGACATTGAAGCTCCTACCATTGGCTATTGGAAAAAACTAATAAATGATGTGCTTCCAAAGCAATAACTTACTTACATGGCGTGTGGAATTTCTGGCTGACTGACCAACAAGCAGCTGAGACTACCTCACTAGTGATGGGCGAATTTGAGCCGCTTCACCGAAAAAAACGAAAAAAAATTCGCGAAACTGCGCCGGCGTCTCATTTTTGATGCCGGCGCCCGTTTTTGATGCCGGCGCCCGTTTTTGGATGCCGGCGCCCGTTTTTACGCCGGCGCCCGTTTTTTTTCTGCGCCGGGGAAATTTTTTTTTTGACGCCAGTGAATTTTTTCGGGCAAATTTATTCGCTGGTGGCGAATCGCGCAACTTCACCGCAAATTCGCGCCTGGCGGATAAATCCGCCCATCACTATACCTCACAGTAATGCGGAGCCTAGGTACAACGACTTTATATATGATATAGCTATGAAGTGTAATATGATTGGATTTCCCACAGTGACCCTAGGTGCACAGACTTTATTTGATGTGGGATTGGAATGTAATATGAATGGATAACCCATCCTCCTATCTCTTATTTCTTTCTTCTTCCTCTTCAGCCTTTTCTTTCTTCTACTTCTCAGTTAAAATCAATAAATAAAATCTTTCAAAAAAAAGAAACAAAAGGAGAAATGTGGAGGGCAGGCAACAAGGTAAAAAGGAAGAGGTTTAGTAAGAAGGTGTGGATAGGGAGAGAAGGGACAGAAGATGAACAGCTACAATGATAAAAGTTGAAAGAAGGAGTGAAGAGAAAGTGTAAACTATTCCACTTTTTGCAGAAAGTATAAAACATTCCATTTCAACTGGCCTCATTACTTATTTTCCATTGAAGAAATATACAACAAATGTATATAATGAAATATTGTTAAAAATAAACTGTAACCCTAAGTGTAATGGCAGTGATGTTGGGTGAGACCTGGGAGCTAAAAACAGACTCTAAAACATTGTTATATACAGTATAAAAGGGGTTATTTATAACCCTTGGGGACACAAATGCAAGAGCACTGTGCCCACCTAGATGAGGCTTACGTGACTCCCCCCAACAACCCCTTATTACAGGTCTCTGCCCACTGAAATGACTGTTAGCACCCTAAGAAGTGGGCAAAGTACTAAAAAAATGCCCAGTTTTGCACATCACACACTGCATGGGGAATTGTAAATGAGTCCTAAAATTTTATACTTTTATACTTATACACTTGATACATAGAAATAAAGATGCTACTTAATTAATACATTTAGGTATTTTTATGACAGGTATTTTTATGCTAGATCTTCCAATTTGTTGCCACCATCCAGAAAGTAATTCAGCTCTCTGATTGGTTACTACATCACAACACTAGCTCTCTGATTAGTCACCACTGCCATGGTATTACATCATTTGCTGCATCTGATTGGTCACTACCATCATCAGTATATAAGGCTTTCTAATTTGCCACTGCAAATGAGCCCTTGTGTCATCTCCCTTAATTTTAATTGGGTGCATTATTCTAAGCAAATAGCTTGCCATGGGAGGTCCATCTTTGTTTTCCTTCTTGGAAACTGAACTAGTATATGTCATATATGAAGTGAGATATAATAAATCCTTATTGGTGTTAAAACAATTTTATCGTTTTTGAAATTAATATTTTAATTATTTTTGGGTAGACTAGGTATGAAGATCCAAATGATGGATCCCTTCTCTGGAAAACTCCAGTTCCCAAGCATACTTGGTATTTTTTCTGTCAGGATATAACATACAAAGGTTTGTTTGGATATTTACAATCAATAATTTATAAATCATATGCAATGATTGCAGAGTGCATATAGATAGAACACAGAGTTAACACTAGTTAGTAAAGTTAGTTAAAGCTCTACATTAACATCCTGGAGATTATTTGTAGCTTTGCATCTGTGAGATTAAGAATTGTTTACATTTCAATAAAGTCTCAAGACACAGTTATATCCTGCATCTAGGATCTGAGGTAAGGTAATGTTGTTTATGAATGTTGTTTATGATATGGAGCCAAATTACATTTAGAGTTTACCGTATGCCAAATATTCATATAGTTTTTTTATTAAAGATTAATGTGCAGTATACTGAGTAATATTGGTTTATATTGTGATTAAGAATTAAAAAACAGGTTGCATTTATACTTTATGATCATTAAGATTTTGCATCTTGTACTAACTACATCAACACATTGACAAAGCATTTGGGGAATATTTTCTCAGCTGTTAGTTTATTCTAGAGCAACATGGCTCCAAGTGGAATATAACAAAATGCTTGGCAGATTCCTTCTTTTGTCTAGAGAAAATTTTTTAAGTATACAGATCAAACAATATTTATTGATTGATGTGGTGTATACAATGCTTACAGCGATTAAATTATATCATTTGTTAAAGAGATGAAATTGTAAAAGCTAAAACTCTGCTGCATTAAGGGACACCATAACTTTCTTTCCAGCCTCTTATAATTGCATATGGAAGCATCAAGAAGTCAATGTAGCCCCTCAGTTATTAATGGTTTCTTAACTTGCACTTTATGGATTGCCTAAGATGCCATTTTCTCTCTCAGGCTGGTTGCCCAGAGCCTTTTTTCATCTGCCATGGCATATTTATTGCTTTATAATCCCATAACAAGAAGCCTTAGAGGAATATTTTCATATATTATCCAGGCAGAAATGTTTTTGTCTTCTACTTTTTTAAGCACTTGCGTTCATAAATTAATCCATAGAAAGGTATCATTCAATATGACCTCAGCAGCAGGGGCACATTAAAAAGTTTTGCTTAAACGAGAACTAAACCCTAAAAAAAATATGGCCAAAAATGCCATATTTTACTGAACTTGTACCAGTCTAAAGTTTCAGCTTCTCAATAGCAGCAATGATCCAGGACTTCCAACTTGTCAAAGGGGGTCACCATTTTGGAAAGTGTCTGCAACACTCACATGCTCAGAAGGCTCTAACCAAACTGTTGAGAATCTAAGCTTATGGGTAGTCGCAAATTATCAAGCAGAAAATGAGGTTGGCATGTAATATAATCTGATGCTACAAGGTTGATTATTAAATTCTGATGCTAATTGCACTGGTTCCTGTGCTGCCATGTAGTAATTATCTGTATTAATTACTAATCAGCCTTATAGTGTAACAATTATATTCTATGTGTACTGTATATTGTGAGTGGGTCCCTAAGCTCAGTAACTGACAGCAGCACAGAAAATAAGTTGGTGAGCTACTGGGACATCTTTGGAGACACAGATCTTCCCTGTTAAAGGCCTGTGTTTGCCTTGGGCTGGTACAGAAGCCCAAAACATAATGTACAATGTTTCTAACATTTCTAGTTCTTCTTTAAATTAACTGCACAGCCTTATGTTGGTCAAATACTCTGCAATCACTTCCCATCACCTCTGCTGCATTGTAAGTAGGATGATGTCAGAGCAATTGCTTTCTTGTAAAGTAATACCCAACCATGTGCTGAGGAATTATCCAAAGCACTGGGCATTCTAACTGTCTCAATGGGTTTTCCTTTCTTAGCAATAATGTGCTTGTCACATGGCAAGCCAGCTCATGATGCATGCAACTCAAAACTCCTCCTCTTATCTAAGACAGAACAGGTCTCTCCACTGCTGAAATCTTTTTCTCAGCTACTAATAAATCAAAAAAAATATATATACACTTTAAGGAGGTCATTCCTTTGCACCTCAGTACATCTAATCTCTTGTGTATCCATTAATTCTTGCTTTAATTCTCTGTTCCTCTCAGAGCCAATGCTCACTTCCACTGCTGTTTTCAACTTTCTCTATCTCTCTTTCTGCTCCTTACATCTGGAATTCCAACCCCAAATATCACTGTAAAAAATCTTCTCAATCTCTTCAAAAATATATTAAAAGCAAAACAACTGGTTCAGTCCTACCTTTTTTGAGGAATTGACAGCCATCTCCTATTTTCTTCTTTTAATTACCCATACACTTGTAGATTGCAAACTCTGCAGGGCAGGAACTGCCTTATTGTTGTTCCTTTTGCACTTAATCTGGAATGCATTCTGTATTGTATTATATTTTTGGATTGACCTCTGTACAGTACTAAGTGCACAGGTATCACTATATATATATATATATATATATACATATGTTGGTAAAGGGTAAGACTTAAAGGACCAGTAACATAAAAAAAATGTAAACACAAAAAATGTGTTTCTTTTTAACAAAAAAATAACACCAAGACAGTTTTAACTTTTAATTCGCAAATCTTTTATTAAGAAATTACTTACCGATTCTCTGCTTGTGGTCCTCTTCAAAAACGGCGTCAGGGGGACGATCCATTGTGCGGCACTTGATTTCTCCTCCCTAGCTATAGAAGGCAGGGAGGAGAAATCGAGCGCCACACAATGGATTTTTTTTAAAAAATAATGTTACTGGTCTTTTAAGATAAAGAATTATTTGCTGTTCTTAATTGTTAAAAATTATAGCAGGGTGACTGTTGCTATAAGTCTCTAATTTTGCTATAAGATAAGAATATGCCATCTCCATGTTGGACTAAATAACGTGCCATACAGTATATAGTCTGTATATAGGCTGTATTGGTGGTGAAAGAAGGGAAAAGGTTTTTCTAATCGTAATCTGCTGTTGCATTATGACAGTTTTGATCGTGCACATGGTAAGAAATCATTCCCTGTGAGTCAATTTGCAGAGATTGGTGAGTGACCCCAACGTTAGCGAACAACAACTTATTTTGATGGAGCAGAAATTATGGGACAGGGGTTACCCAAGAATGGCTCTTGGTGTGGTACTGCAGAGGGTTATTGAAAAAAAAGGTAAGGCGAGTAAGGATTAGAAATTTCATATACCTTTTGCAAACCATTTTGGGGTTGAGCAGTATGGTTACATTAATAACTTGAAAACAAGTTTAAGATTGGCTTATCCAGATATTAAAGAATTCCAGTTGTTCCCAATGATTTCATATAGGAAAGGCCACAACCTTTGGATCCCATTGGGTCTCAGCAGATATGAGAGCACAAGGTGGTATGATCAGGGCCGGATTTACATAGTGGCCCACTGTCGTCCATTTCCCCTGTCCCCTCCCCTTTATGCATGCAAATTTTCATCATTGGGACTGGAGTAATGGGTATTGGAGTACTGGGAATTTAAGAAATGATTGTATCTCCAGCACATCCCCAGTGTTCTTGAACCAATGAGAGTGTGGTTGGGCAGCATGCCGCCCTCCTGCTGCCCACAAATCCAGGCTTGGGTATGATACAAACGTGTTTAGGGACTCTTGAGTTCCCAAAGTAGCTTTGTGATGAAAATCAGATCCTTCATACATCCAGGAACTGGGAGTACCACATAAAGGTATGTGACCAGATTTGTAATATACAGTATGTCTTGAGTTGCCCATGATGTCTCCTATATGTGGAGGGAGACTACTCTGCAGATCAAGTTGCATATAACTCAACATTGCTCCACTATAAGGAAGGGTAATATGAATGTACCCATATGTAGACACTGTGTAGAAAATGGGTATACTTTACTTAAGTATATGGTCTTGGAGATGGTCCCCACACCTAAAAGGGAAAGTGATAGGGAACAGATTTTAAGGTGGTGTGAATTGTGGTGGATACATAGACTTAACACTCTGGCACTGCATGGGTAAAATAAAGACTATGCCTTATAAGCATATTTATGAAGCATTTCATCTGTTCTCTGAGGATGTAATGTTAATTTTTGGGGTTTTAGAAAAAAATCATTTTTCCTTTTTATTTGCAGCATTCTTGTGATATTCACAGGTGCTAAATCCACAGCTCTCTGTAGCGGTTCTGTAGCCCTCATAAGAAATGTTAATTATACAGACCGTATCGCGAGTTGCGCTCACGGATGACTCCGAAGATCCTTGGAGCGGCTCTGCATATGAAGATAATACAAGTTTACTGCATATGAAGATTGAATGCTGGGTCATTTTCAAACTTTTATAATTTATACCACGTCCAGCAGTGGTTGTGGCTAGACACGTGCACCACCTTGTGATAAAGAGTAGGTGTGCTGCTATTGAAGATATATGTGCCAAATGGGCACAATATTGTGTGTATTTCACCAGCATTAGGCTGGTGAAGTGAAACCTCCAGGGAAAAGTCTGTGTGGCTGCAGCAAGTAATGCTGTTTAATTCTATTCAGGCTTAGGAAAAGCTGGATAATGGGTCCCTGGAGTGAATGGAAGAGAGCAGGGTGCTCTATGTAAGGATTTGCAGCTGCCTAAACTAGGTAGATAGCTAAGTAATTAGCTAATTAAATGTAGTTAAAAGGAGGTGTGAAGCAACAACTCAGAGCTTCCCCTGGATACCTCCTGGAGTGGAGGAGGGTAAGGGGCCACGTTTAAACCTCCTTGAGGGGAGGAAGGAGTTTGTGTGCAGCTGGGAAGAGAGACTGATTCTCCTGTGTTGGAGAGAGCTCCAAAGGACTGGAGAGGAAAAGAGAAATCCCTCCCAGGAGACAAGAGTGTCTCAAGTGTACCCAGAGAGGATTCTGGGATTTGCGGTCCAGTGAAAGCCAGTAAGGGCTAAGGAAACCATGAGTTAAAGTGAACACCAGTGAGGGTGTAAATTGGGACTGTTAATAATGACGTGAAACATATGTGATTCCCCATGTTATGCCACTGGGCTGAAGATTTGTATTTGTGCCAAATAAAAGCCAGCAAAGCTGCATTTAAACTGTGAAAGTTGGTGTCATTCTCCATCTCTGTGCTGAAAACTGTCCCGTGGCTGTGATCTTCACTACCTGAAGCTCACTATATATATATATATATATATATATATATATATATATATATATATATATATATATATATATATTGTGAACCGGTAACTGGAGCACAGTGTGAAGGGAGACATATTTCCCCTAGGTTCATGTCTTACTCCCATATGTACAGCAGTTCTGAGTGGGTTAATTCCCCTAGAAAGTCTCACCTGGGGAATAATTAGCAGGCTAGATCAGCTAGCTGATAGAGAGGGTTGGGGCTCTGAGAGGAAGATTGAGACACACACTGAGGAGGGCTGGGAGCTGAGTGTGGCCATTGAAAGAGGCTGTTTATTTTCCCCCAAAGGGAAAGGACTTTATAAAGGTACTGTGACTCTGGGGAGTTGTACTGTTTTCTTGTTTGACCAGGAATCCGAGTAGGGGACCGGTTAGTAGAGAGGGAAACTACCCTGTGTATTAGTTAGATTAGTTATCTACCACACTTGATAAAGGGCCTTGCCCGAAACATGTAGTGTGCTGTTCACTACCCCAATAAAGATACACTTGCAGACTCGGCTTGCTGCCGTGGACTTCCTGCAATTACCTCCTTTCTATCACATTGATCTATTAGGGTATCACCACAGGATACCCTGCAGGAGTACCACCAACACATCATACAACTTGCCAGAGTTCAGCCCTGCTACTTTTTGGATCTACCAGGGAGCTGTTGTATCAGGGAGATGTTATATATATGAACAATAAATGGACTTTACCCTGTTCAAGAACTGTCTGTTTGTCTGATCCTGCTCACAATATATATATATATATATATATATATATATATATATATATATATATATATATATATATATATATATATATTAGGTGAAGTCAGGAGCACTCATGGGTATCGTGAAATAGAAGTTTTATTGAAGTTTTACAACCATATATATATATATATATATATATATATATATATATATATATATATGCGTCCTGTGGGTATCAGCACTCGATACTTGTATGAGTTTGAGGTGCAGGATCAAATTAATGATACAGGTGATGCAAGGATCAGCACACTCATTTGTAGAAAAGCAAAGTGTATAACGTTGATAAAGGTTCCCAGGAGGAACCGAAACGTTGGACACAATGCTGTGTTGAAATAAAATACACTTTGCTTTTCTACAAATGAGTGTGCTGATCCTTGCATCACCTATATATATATATATATAAGAAATAAATAATATTTTTTTTCACAGTGAGTGCCGATCCTCCTTTTCATTATTTGAATATTTTTGATCTGGCACCATTGGAATTGCCCAGATTTGAGTGCGGGTACTGTGGGATTATATATATATATATATTTCAAAAAAGAACCACACTCACAGGGCTTAATTTTAGTGCAAAAAGAATTAAGCCCTGTGTATCATTTGTTTAACCAGCACCCTAATAAGGTGCTCAGTCACTCTAGGGACGCCAATAAGAAGTGACATTCGGGATCCAATGCAAAAAAGTGTATTCAACAAATCACTTAACAATTATTTCAGGCAGTGTATTTGCCATTTGTCAAGCCTTATTAAATACACCTCCACTTAGCTCATAGTTGTCAAAGCAAACTATGACAACAATTGTATAGTACACAATATATAACAAAGTTAATATGTCTTAATCAGACCATCCTAATATGTCAAACAATTATAAAAACAGATACGGGTCATCATCTTTATTAAGACCTGTTGGATACAGTGATTTAAATTCATTAATCCACCATACTTTCTCCTTTTTAAGTTTTAATTGTCGATCACCACCCCTTTTCAAATGGGGCACACTTTTCAGCGCCATAAATTTCAGTCAGTCTGAAGGATCGCCTTTATCCAAAAAATGCTTAGATACAGGTAGATTAGATTTGCCTAATTGATAGTAGCTCTATGTTGTGAGATACGTGACTTCACCATCGGGTGGTCTCACCTACATGAGGCCACACTGACAGGTAAGCACATAAATAGGAAATTTTGTAGTACAAGTATAGTAACCCCGTAGCTGCATGTAGCTGTCTCGTCTGGAGATTGACAAACTCCTTCCACTTAAGCACGTACGGACATTGTGTACAGCCTAAACAGAGATATATGCCTTTTGACTTACTCCCCAATAGGTATATGCTATTTTAAAGGAATTCTGTCATCATTTTTATGATGTAGTTTTTATTTGTAAATTACACTGTTTACACTGCAAATAAATCTTTAATAAAACATTTCATTACTGAACCAGCAAGTGTATTTTTAAGTTGTAATATTGGTTTGAAGGCAGCCTTTGTAGGCAGCCATCTCAGGTAATTTTGCATGGTCATGTGCTTTCAGAAAAAGCCATGACTTTAGAATGAACTGCTTTCTGGTAGACATTGTTTCACCTAATGTGTCGCGGTGGGACCTGAATTTTACTATAGAGTGCTGTTCTTAGATTTACCAGGTAGCTTTTCTCTTGTGTTAAGGAACTGTTATCTGGTTGCCTTCCCATTGTTCTATTATTAGGCTGCTTGGGGGTGATATCACTTCATCTTGCAGTACAGTAGTTAAGAATGACTAAAGTTTATCAGAGCCCAAGTCACGTGACTGGAGGCTCCTGGGAAAGGGACAATATGTCTAGCCCCATGTCAGATTTCAAAATATGAATATAAACAAATCTGTATGCATAACTAGACATTATTGGGTCCATAGCAAATTATTTTTGAGGCCCCCAAAATGTCTAGTGTTTGAACCTGTTTTACCAATATTTATTGAAACTGAAATTTATGATTTTAAGAATGCTTGTGTCCAGCTGAAATGAACCTGCAATAGCAAGGTTTATTTCAGCCATTGAATTTTACATGTCGACATTTATTTTATTTAAAAGCATATTTTTTAATAAAATTAGATTGTAAAAGCATATCATAATACTATAACTTGGGTTAGGTTATATACTTCAGAATTCAGTATAAATTAGTCTTTTCTATTATGGACTGGTGCTTCATATTTGTGAAATAACCTCTTTATTGGGTAAACCGTGTAACACAAGTAAATACAGTGTGCTCTGAAAATACATGAAAACAAGTGAAATAATAAAAACAAAACAAGAATATAGCAAAGTAATTCTGAAATGCTTGATATAGAGCATGCCAAATGGAACTGAAAAAGGCTTACCCGCTGTCAATTTATATCTTTTCTATAAAAGGCAGCTTTTAGAAAGCTTGAACATAATAACAAAAATGCTGCCAGCAGCACTGAGTATTTTGTTCTTATTATATACTGACTGTTGGACATCTTAAGTGAATTACAACTACTCGGTGCAATTTGTTATATATGGATTTGTTCTGAAAAAATAGATATCTGCAATTAATTTCATTTTTTTGTTGTGCGATATCTAGAGTATGCCACTAAAACACTTTGTAGAGCAAAAACCAAGGATCTCCAGAAAAATAACTATGGAATTATGGTATGTAAAAATAGTAATATAATAGCAGAAGAAGAACATTTTCGAAAAGTGAATTACAATATAAATAAAGGCAAAGGGGATATCTGGGTCATGCAAGCGTTATCCATGCACTGGAAAAGGTTTCATGAAAATTAATGAAAATTAATTTGAATAAAAATATTTTTTTATATATATATATATATATATATATATATATATCAAAAATCAACAGGCTGCTATGGAAGGGATTCTTGGATGTACATCAAGAGATCGGCGTACTACAGGTAACAGATTAGCTTATGTATCCCAGTATAATTCGGCCAGTTCCAAATTTAAATGCATACTAGATAAACATTGGCACTTATTAAAAGATGCATATCCCTCAATTCCAGAGTTTCAACAAGGCCCTATGATGTCCTATCGCAGAGGAGCAACCATAGGGAGTAGATTAGTGAATGCAGACATACGGAAACCACCTAATAAGGCAATGTTTTGGGGTCCCAAGAAAGAGGGCATGTATAGATGTAAGGGTTGTGCCCAGTGTCGATTTGTATTGGTAGGTCCTGATTTTGACCATCCACATAGGGATCAGAAGTATCAAATTAGGGGTTACAATACGTGTGATACCAATTTTGTTGTATATATGCTGGTGTGCCCATGTGGGTTGGTCTATGTTGGAGAAACCACCCAGAGGGTGAAGGATAGGTTTTCTCAGCATAGATCAACTATACACGTGGGCAACAGATCATTGCCAGTCTCTAGACATTGTTTAGAACAAGGACATACATCAGAGGAGCTGAAATTCAGAGTTATCCAACACGTCCCACCTCTGAAAAGAGGAGGAGATCGTGTTCTAGCATTAAAAAGAGCAGAAGTTAAATGGATTGACAGGCTAGGGACTCTCAGTCCAAGGGGTCTAAATCGTGATTTTGACTTGCATTTATTTCTGTAAAGTACCCATTTAGGGTGAGTAGTAATATTTTGGGCAACTAATATTATTTTGTGTATATTTTTTCTTTATAAGTACTTTTGTATTTTTTTTAAAAAAATTTTTTTTTCTTTTTTGCCATTTCATCTGTCAACTTTTGCTTTTCATTTTGGCATAATTTGCTCAAACAACTACAATTATCAGATATAGTGAAAAATGCCCATGTAATTTGCTGTTACTGATATATTTCTTTTCTTTGGTAACTATGGACTTTGCATAGTAACGGGAGGGTGGAGATATGTGGTGACTGACGTGCAGATCCGGCCTCCAGGTGAGGAAGCATCATCACAGTTACTTACCACGTATGCCCCGCCTAACGAGGAAGCAGAAAGTGTGTGCAATGGAGTCCTACACGCTACTACACGATACATACGCTTGAGAAAGGGAACGGATGTGTTCCGAAACGTCGCGTGAGTGTGGATGAATATAGCGTTTATGCTGGACTTTTAACAGATAAGTGTCTTGATACAAATGACGCTGCTACTATGTTGTGAAGAATGCCATTTTTTGATACATTTTAACAAGCTAATAAAAGCTATGTTTTAAATATGGAGTGCGATCTGGTTGGACCAATATATATATAGATATAGATATAGATATAGATATAGATATAGATATATAGATTAGGATTATTTACTATACACATAAACTCATACCCCACCATACTAATAACACATTGTCAAACATTTAAATACTTTATTTATATACTATATGTTTATATACTATGTACTTTCTTGGTGGTGCATAAATACATTTGCATATGATGTCCCCATCGTAATCCCTGACACTGGTTATTAGTATTGGGTCTCAAAGTGAAAACAATTACATTTTTAAAACAGACCTCAAGTAATCTCAGAATAAAATGTATTCGAGGACCCTCACATTTTTCATTCTCCATCGGGGATATAGGTTTAGCTGTAATAAAGGAAATCATTCTGAAAGGCAGCTGTGATAGCAAGCCCTATCACCAGAGTGGGCCAGTTCAATGGCTTTGGTCAATAGATATAGTGGCATGTAATCAATCAATAACGAAAGGCAGAAGGGGATACAGGTATTGGCACTGGCCTAGCCATACGCCAGCAATGAATCCAACAATGAAAGTAGCCAATACCTTTTTATAATACATTGTATAACTTAAGTGTAAGCAATTAATAAGAGTATGTGCTACTTTGTAAACGTATCTCCAGACAACTGATAAGAACATTTTTTCTTGCAGCTATAGAGAAATGTAGAAACCTGCAAGGTGCCAATGATTTAGAGACATCCCCTGCTTATGCGTATCTTAGTCAGTGAGTAACTAACATTTATAATATTTTATTGTCTATATGGATGTACATATGTGATATAATGTTTGTGGTACACAATTTAGAATTGAATTTATATAACACTATAACAGCAAAAAATATTTTTTAAAAAAACTTTTTGATATATATTTAGAAAAAGTATTTATGTGCGGATGAAGGGTTAAGAATTTTAGCAAAATGTGAAGATTTAATGGACACTGATAAAACAGAGGAGAGGACTATTCCCATGAATCACCACTAGGAGTCAATGTGTCTAAACCTATAAATTTGTATAGTTTCTTTTGTATATTATCACTGATGAAGGGCCATGCGGTCCCGAAACATTTGATCTTGTGAACAGTGTGGAGAGCACCATGGAATAAAGTTTGGGATCACCCCGTTTGATGCATAAAAAGGTATCAGCTACTTTCATTGTTGGATGTAATCAATCAAGACATGTTTAAAAGGTTCCCTGTGTTAGGATCTTATTCTGTAGCTAATAACAAAAATGAATTTCTAAATTTTTTTTTTTTAATCCTTTCAATCCTAATCCTTGCGGTTTAGACTGGACTGGACTGGCGGATATATGTTGCTTGAATCCATGCTTTATTTGTGAGTGTGATTTTAAATAGTTTTATCACTGAATAAAAGGGTTTTACACTATGGGGCAAATTTACTTAAGGTCGAATATCGAGGGTTAAATATCAAAGTCGAAGGATTTAGCTCTATTCGTTCGATTCAAAGGATTTTAATCCATGATCGATCTATTTTTCTTCGAAAAAAAAATACTTAGCCTATGGGGACCTTCCCCATAGGCTAACATTGACTTTGGTAGCTTTTAGGTGGCGAACTAGGGGGTCGAAGTTTTTTTCTTAAAGAGACAGTACTTCGACTATCGAATGGTCGAATAGTCGAACAATTTTTAGTTTGAATTGTTCGATTCAAAGTCGAAGGTCGAAGTAGCCCATTCGATGGTCGAAGTAGCCAAAAAAAAACATTTGAAATTCAAAGGTTTTTTTTCCTCTATTCCTTCACTCAAGCTAAGTAAATAGGCCCCTATATATTTGCTCCATTTTAATCTACAACAGAGAATGGGATTTGCAGATCAGGATTAACCTAATTTGATGGGCACAGATTACTTTTAAATGCACCCACCAAAACCACAGCTCGTGATTTAATACTACCAAGCGCCTTTTTTCCAGAGAAAACAACCCCAAACTTGACAGAAGTGCTTCCACAAACTTCCACAAGCGCTGTGTAAGAAAGGCCTCCTGCATTGCACTGGACTCCACACATCCCTCACACGGACTGTTCACGCTGCTCCCATCCGGCAGACGCTTTCGCAGTATTAAAGCCCGAACAACCAGGCTGCGCGAAAGCTTTTTTCCGCAAGCTATCAGACTCCTCAACTCACTGCCTGTCATCCCACTACATTCCAGACACACTTGAACTGTGAACTTAACTTTGTGAACTGTTAATTTATTTGCACAATTCTAAAGGTTTACACATGTATATGTAGGGACCCCTACTGGGTAATCTGCCCTGCAGCTTTAAGGCCCCCACCTTTTTTTCTTAGAGTGATCTGCCAGGAGAGAATGACACTCCCCTGCTACACTGCTATATAGTGTGTGTAGGGAGTGGCCACTTCCTCTTTGGCCTGTGGATGGTGATCCAGCTGGGTGTGCTCAGGGGAGCCTGGGCACAGCTAGGCCCAGAAAGGCCCATGTGCTTTGGAAGAAGAAGTCGGGGACCAGGTAACCCCGTGAATGAGGAATAGTTGCACTAGGGCAGACTTGTTATAGTCTCTCTAGGAGAGAAAGGCAGAGAGGTGAGAGAGAAAGAGCAGCTGAAGCTCCAACAAGGATTTGCAGTAAGGGAGTAGCTTCCCAGAGGCTCTGTGTGTTGCCTCCAGTCAGGGACCTCAGTGAAGAGGGACTGTAGGGTAGAAGCTGCTTTCCTGACAACTTCCAGGAGGGAATGTGTGTGAATACTGCAAATGCCTAATGGAGACCTTTCCTCTGTGAGAAATGCCTAATGCCTGCAGCTCTGTGTGAGAAATGTGCTATTGCCTCAGCTCCTGTGTGAGTACTAAACCTGTGGTCACTTGCCTCGTGCATAGTTAATAAACCGTTTTCTGTTTTACTGCAAGAACCTCCTGCCGCCCATCTTTTGTTGTATGCACAGTAGCCTGGGGGGATGTAGTTGCACTACACCATAGAGGGAACACTTCCACATGGCGAAGGCCCTGACCCTGTTGTGTGAAGTCGCGTGTAACCCATGCTTCTACTGCTAGCTGGACAGTTTAACTATTTGTGTGCTATGCAGCCCAAATAGGTGTTACATATATATCCAATTTCTGCCAATATATTGCACATTTCATGTTTACATATTTATTGTGTATTTTTAAGTGCCTTTTTGTGATATGTACTAGCTGGAGCCACGTTGTCTTGTCTCACTGTATATTCGTATACTGCTGAGATGACAATAAAGTTTACTTTGACTTTTGACTTTGACTTGACAGTCTACCCTCATAATTTAAGTCTTCCATCCCTCTAACCAGTTTAGTTGCACGTCTCTGCACTCTCTCCAGCTCATTTATATCCCTCTTAAGGACTGGAGTCCAAAACTGCACTGCATACTCCAGATGAGGCCTTACCAGGGACCTATAAAGAGGCATGATTATGTTTTCATCCCTTGAGTTAATGCCCTTTTTATGCAAGACAGAAATGTATTTGCTTTAGTAGCCACAGAATGACACTGCTCAGAATTAGACAACTTGTTAACTGCCCAGTTTCCTAACTTAGACAAATCACTCTGCAAAGTCGCAGCATCCTGCATGGAACCTATAAGCTAAGCGGACGGGGGGGAGGGGGACAGCTCCTTCTTTAGAAACGGTGCTGCTTATAGAACATTCATTTTTTACAGTTTCTTTAGAAAGATGGAAAGAGTCTGAAGAAGGCAAATAATTGAAAGCTATAAAAAATAAATAATGAAGGCCCAATTGAAAGTTGCTTAGAAGTAGCCATTCTAAAAGATAATAAAAGTTAACCCAAAGGATGAACTATATAAATACAAATATTCTTTATATTATAATGTTTTGATTGTTTCATTGAGGAAAAAATATCTATGCTAAGAAGCACATACATAATAGCCTTTGTCAATTTTACACATGGAGCAGTGATGTTCTTCTGAACTTTGTTTAAGGGCCACAACCAATATAGAATGTATATTTACATCCATTGCAGTATTCTACTGTCTTTGGGTTTCTCCAAAAGAGAATACTTTGTAAGGACATACATCCAGAAGCGCAGAGCAACCAGTAAATGAATGTGTTGAACCACCTGTGTGATGTGTCAAGATCAAGCTAAACATGAGCAGTGTTTAAGAACATACATTCAAGCCTTGATTTTACATTCCCTATTTTAAGCTTTCATTAATTTTATGTAATTCTTGGCATGCATTCCAGTGGGTGCTTTTCCCAGATTTGACACCAAATTTTTCTGTATATTAAGCTGGCATAAAAATAAACAATCTTTCCAACAATGAACCGTTGTAAAGAGATTTTTTGTTTATACTGTACCGCTAATATAAAAGACCAAAATGTAGAAAAGGATAGAAACAAAAGGACTGTTTGAATATTATACTATTTGAATAGATCAAACTTTACATTGCTTAACACATTTCACTGATTTTACATTTTCCACATTTTTGACAGCCCCTGAAGAATTTCCCCTCCAATTGTGTTACTTATCATATGAATGCTAGATGACATAGGCACAACAACACTAAAGTTGGAATAGTGCTAAGCATATATTTGCTTTTGTCCAGAAATATGTCTTCTTTGTACTTTACACTTTTCATAGCAACAAATAGCAAATAGAGACGCCAAGTTATTGTGCACAAATACAGAAATTACATATCTGGATCATAGCACTTACTAGTTACTTGGACCTGCACTGTCTAAAGTAATTAAAGTGCTATTTATTTTAACTTCGTAACAGAACTCTTAAGGTTTATTGGATGCACCTACATTCCTGGAATGAAGAACAACAGATTTTATCCGGGAAGTGCTTTTATATTGTCATAATATGCAAATGACCCATTAATAAAATAAATTGCTTGTGGCTGATTGTACATTAGAATGCACACTAACTTCTAACTGTCATTTAGCTTTTACCCATCAATATGCTAAGCATAGATTGCAATCTATCTCCTTAGGCCTGGAAGGCCTAGTAAATCCCACAATTTCCTCTCTGTCATTCAGTTTTGAGAAGTGGAGCTCATTAATAAATATCCCTTGAAGTTTCCTAAGGCATGCTCCCCTGCCACTTCAAGTAGTGAGAAAAACTAAAATCCCCAATCTACTTTAGAAAAGATAAAGGTCATGAATGAATTACTGTATACTCCTGAGCAATTTAACTCGTAATGAACAAAACCCAATAGGGTCATTATAGCTCACCCCAGAGCTTTGAATATTTCACAGTATCTTACAGTATTTCATCCATATTGCTGATCTAATTCATTCCATAAATATCCTTAATTGCATCATAGTTGATATCCACCTTACTATAATAGTTTAAATGCAACAATATTGCCTTCAGGAGTAAGTGGGTTTTTATACTTTTCAACAATAAGGGGCCCATTTATTAACCCTCAACTTTTTTTTGGTTTAAGTTTTTAGGGGGGAAAATCAAAGATTTATTATACCCCAAAGCTGCTAAAAATCCAAAAATATGCCATTCTAAGTCAATGGCAGCTGTCCCGGAAGTTGTTTCTTGACATTGTAATGTTTGCTGGATAATCTGAAAAATTGTGGTTTCCATCCAATAATCTGAAAAAATTAGTTTTTGCAACATCAATCATATGATCCGAATTGACAACGTTTTGACGATCCAATTTTTTTGACACATTTTAGTAAATAAGCCTAAATGTTGAAATTTCTTACAAAAATCTCAGTTCTTCACAAAGGATAATTATAATGCAAATATTGATAACACTATCTCTATCAACTTTTAAATTACTAGTATAACACAATCTATTTTTACAGAGAAATGATAATTTATTTTAATATCTGTTTTCTACAGTAAAGCAACAAGGCTGCATCTTCTTTGGTATGTGAAGAAGTAAGAGATTATGTAATTATGTATTCTTTGCACAGCTATGCATAAGGATAACAAAACAAAAATATAATTCACAATAGCAATACTGTGACAATCAAAAGCAAAAATACAATTTACCTGGCACAAGGTATACAGGAAAATTCAAGGCTCAGGGTTTGTAACAATGAACTACATATTTGCAGAAGGAGACCCCAGAGTGGCAAGAAACTGGTGGTGGTGCTCTATTCCCATGATATAAGAGTGCATAAAAACTATACTTAAAATTACAAATATAACTAGGAAAATAATCTCTCCAAAAATAAGAAAACACCCTAAATGAAGGGAAAAATAATTTCTCTATAATATATCTAAAGGAGTATGACATATTTAATAAAATGCTCAGGCATATCAAGAATAAAAGGACAGAGACATGAGTATAAGAAGATGTGAGCAAGAAAGCATGAGTATAAACAGACTGTCAACAGGTTTGTATATTATCCCTGTGCTTGTAGTACCTTATGCATCCCCCACCAGCACAAGTGGATGTGCTTAGGTAAAGAGACAATGTCAGAAACACAGGTGACCTTGTGCTGTGGGGCCTGACATCTGTTGAAAGAGTACTACCACTGGCTGTAAATAATAACCTGCATGGGCCCATGTTATCAGGGCATAACGTACATAGATATATTACACAAAATGTATATATTTAGTACCATCTAAAAGTAACAAGTAAAAAATAATAGTAACAACTTTGAACCTTAATAAGAGTTGTTGTGAAGAAACAAAATAGTTACCTGTGTTCTTAAGAACTACTGGAGTCAAAGTCATTAATAAATCAGTTTGAAAGCCCTTTGTTCAGTTTTCGAGTGCATGCTTACTTGAGTCATATATATATATATATATATATATATATATATATATATATATATATATATATATATTATTTTTTTTTGAAAACCTCACTAAGGCACAGCAGTGAGACAGAGCTTGAAACTGTGCCGAAAGCTATTATGATTGTACCGAGCAAAAGATAGCAAAAACTGCTGGGGATCAAGACTGCGTAAAAAAACAGAACCAATGTGCCAGAAAAGTCTAGCAGTTTTGTACAAGGACAGAGATTATGTTGAACTGTATGTTTGCTTGGCTCACTGCCAGGCTTTTAATCAAAAAGTCTCATCTTCCGACAAATCATAAACTGAATATAATAGTCAAAGAACTATGGGCAGCAGTCCAAGGCACAGAAAATGCTGCAAGACTGGCTTCTTACAGATCTAAATGTACTTTCTTTGCATATAATTATACAGCTTGCAGAGCAGTTCTAAATATTTTAAGAAAACGATATTACAAACAAGCTACTTATATATATATTCAGAAATTTAAGATGCATATGCAGTGTTCCCACGTTAGACACCAATCATGGTCAGAAGGCAATTTTTAATACCTATACTTAAGAAACCATTTAATGTAGGGTGAGAAACCATTTAGAGAAGGCTTCCCTTTTCATACACCCAATAATATTCACTCAGGGCACTAAAAGATTTAGACTTTAGGTTTCTAGGACTTGGGTGGATGAATGGAATTAGGTGTCTAATCCACAATATATATTTAGGGGCACATTTACTAAGGGTTGAATTTCGAAGTGCTAATACTTCGAAATTCAACCATCGAATTGAAAAAAAAATGTAATTAAATTTAGCAGTTTTCGATCGAATTAAAATTGTTCGATCGATCGTAGGAATCATTTTAATCGAACAATTCGAGCGATTTAATCGATTGAACGAACGATATTCAAAAAAAAAAACCTTTTGACTTCTAAAAACTTAGCCAAATGTTGGCTATAGGTTCTAGGAGGTCCCCATAGGCTAACATAGCAATTCGGCAGGTTTAAGGTGGTAAAGTGTTGAAGTCGAATTTTTTTAAAGAGACAGTACATCGATTTTCGAATGGTCGAATATTCAAAGTATTTTCAATTTGAATCGAACTCGAATTTGGCCTATTCGATGGTACCCAAAAATAATTTCGAAATTTTAAGTTTTTGAATTCGAAAATTCATTTCGACCCTTAGTAAATGTATTTAGGGAATATTATGTTTGTTTGTACAAATCTAAAATAAATCAGTTGTTTAACTCAATAGCTGAGTATTTAGCTCTCTATGCAGATGATATATTGCTATTTTTGGCAGACCAGTATGATTCCTTACAGAAAGTGTTAGAATTGGTTGAAGAATTTGGTTCATACTCTGCCCTTCAGGTTAACTGGCATAAGTCTCAAATAATGCCCATAGATGATATACCCATATTAAAATTACCTAGTAATATTCCATTAGTTTGGACTAATTTAATTCATTATTTAGGCACTAGACATTAAGCCCGTTAAATTAACGGGTGCTAGAACATATGTAGTCAAACATTTATAAAAACAGAATTGTTCTAGTCTAAAAATTTTTTGCCAGAGATGGTCCGTGGGGCACATGCGCAGTAGCGCAATCCCACGGACACAGGGACTGGACGCAGAGACACTTCAACTTTATTATATAGAGGCCTCCAGAGACGGTCCGTGGGGCACATGCGCAGTAGCGCAATCCCACAGACACAGGGACTGGACGCAGAGACACTTCAACTTTATTATATAGGATATATAGGATTATATAGGATATAGGGGGTACAGGAGAGAATATTAACAGTTTCCATAAGAATGGGCTGCTGTATCCAGGGAAGTGACACCAGAGCCAAAGCAGGAAACGAGTGACAGCTGCGGAGCTTCCGGGAAAGTCCAAACAGTCAGAGGGAGAGTCGGGCGGCACCATTGCTGTCTCAGAAGCTCAACTCAAGAAAATGCTCGGAAAGGTAAATTCTAATTTCTTCTGTTACTGACTGCGCCTCTAAAATACATTCAGTAGCCTGTCCTTTGCCCACTTATACCCCCTACTCCCCTCACTAACCCCGGGACCCCATTACTACGTTACTACAGCGGCTCTCCCCAAACACCTTCTCCTTATCCCACTGGTGTATTAGTCTTTCCCCTGTGCCTCTATCAGCTGCCCCGCCCACTCCTCAACCTGCTGTTTCCTTCATATCCCCCTGTGTCTCCCCAAAACTCCTTATACCTGTACCCCCTCTTGTACTGTGTTCTCTTCTTCTGACCCCTGTTACACCCCAGTTCTCTTCACCCGTTACTTTTTTTCCCACAATCCCCCGGTCCGTGGGGCACATGTGCAGTAGCGCAATCCCACAGGGACTGGACGCAGAGACACTTCAACTTTATTATATAGGATTAGAGTCTCTCTGCAAGATTCACGATTTCAAAAACTCGACCTGTACCCTTAGATTAGGCAGTTTCAATCCACTGCATTGATATGGCAGTCGCTTCCCATTACTTTATGGGGCAGGATTAATTTATTTAAGATGACCTTTCTTCCTAAATTTTTATATTTTTTCCATAACTCTTCTGTGGCAATCCTTAAATCTTTCTTTACTAAGGTTAATGGTATTTTATCTTCATTTGTATGGGCAGGTAAACGACCTAGACTTTCTTGTCAACTCCTTTATATAGAGGAGGTTTACAACTTCCAGCTCTATACTTGTATTATTTAGCTGCTCAGCTGTCATGTTTGCATGCATGGTTTGCTCAAGATAGGGGTGATCCAAGTACATTATTACAGGCTTCAATTGTGGGCTCTCTGGAAGCATTGGTTTATAGCCCATTATGTAAATTGAAAAACTTAAACCCAATTCCATCAGCATTGCATACTCCTATACGTGCTTGGCAAGAGTCTAGGAAAGCTCCATATTTACTGGTGCTGGACACACCATAATGGGGTAACTCCTATTTTCCCCTTCTTTGGTCATTGCCGGACTGTATATATTGGGTTAAATTGGGGATAAAAACACTCTGACATATTTTGGAGAAAGAGGAACTAAAATATTTGGTAAAACTTATGGAATATACTGAGGGACAGAATATTAGTCAATTTCAATATGTCCAGCTTAGGCATGTGTTTAGAGCCATATTTGGTTCATATAAGGTAGAGAACCAACTGTTTCCCATTAATTCTATATTGAGGAAAACGGACTCTAAGAAATTGGTAAATAATTTATCTATAGAATATATCTCAATCACCCTCTAGCTTTGGACAAATGGCATCGGATCATTCCAGATAAACAGTGGGAAGAAAATATGAACTCTCTGTACAATTTTCTAATCTTTATGAGGGATAAGTTTGTCAATTTTAATATTTTGCATCAGCTCTATTATACTCTGGCTAAGTTAAGTAAAATATATATTGCAATCCCTTATATTGTTACACCAGCATTTTGCCTGCTTGGCATCATGGAGGAAATTGTGCCTCAAAGTAAAACTTGTATATTGTGTAAAACATTATTTTTCTATGCTAAAAATGTTATTGTAATGAATTGGGTAGAATCCAATCACCCTACTGCTTCCCAATGGATGCATTTAGTAAAAAAGATGTTACCAGTTATTAAACTTACAAAGCCAGAGGAATACCACATACATTTTTTAAGATCTGGTTGGATGGATGAATGCTAATCAGTAATATCAATTTGTAAAGGGGGAAGGGAAAGGAAAAGTAGATTATGGGTGGTAGAGAACATCTTGGTTATTTTAACCTATCAAGGGTATTTGGTTGATATAATATAACTTTACTCATATAATTTTACTCATAAAAACACCCAAGCTTTCCTGTGCTGACGTTATACAGTATTTTGGAATATATTACCTTCAACAGGCTGGCCATAGTTTGGCATTACAGTTTAGTCCTTCTTGGGCTTCTTTGTTATGCCCTAAATATAAAAAGGCATTTTGCCATATTTGTTTTTTACATTTGTTATTTACATTTGGATGCTGATCAATGGGCACTATTAGAAAATTAACGCTATGGGCCAAAATAAATTGATCTATATATCATCTGACTTGGGGTTTACAGCCTTCATATAGTGATAGGCGAATCTGTCCCGTTTCGCTTCACGTAAAAATTTGCAAACAGTGAGAAATTCGAGAAGTCAAAATAATTTTGGCGCACGGCCGAATTGACGAGGAACTATTTTGTCCAAATGAATTAAAGTCAATGGATGTCCAAATAATTTTAACATGTGACAATTTTTATGCATGCGACAATTTTGATGAGTGCCTATTTTTTTGTTGCTCAAATTTTAGTTGCAGTTTTGCGATTCAATGCAAATCCATGCCTGCCAAATATATTCGCCCATCGAATAGGCCAAATTCGACTTTGACTTTGATTCGAATTGAAAATACTTCACAAATTCGACCATTTGAAAATCGAAGTACTGTCTCTTTAAAAAACATCGACTTCGACACTTCGCCACCTTAAACCTGCTGAATTGCTATGTTAGCCTATGGGGACCTCTTAGAACCTATAGCCAGTATTTGGCTAGGTTTCGAGAAGTCGAAGGATTGTTTGGTAAAATCGTACGATCGTAAGATTAAATCATTTGATTGTACGATCTTAAAAATCCTTCAAGTTCAAATGTCGGACTACCCTATTCAGTGGTCGAATTTCGAAGTTTTTTTAACTTCAAAATTCGACCATTTATAAATCTGCCCCCAGATGTAGTTTTTAAATATATGGCTCCTACTTAATACCGCATTGTGTAGATAGATAGATAGATAGATAGATAGATAGATAGATAGATAGATAGATAGATAGATAGATAGATAGATAGATAGATAGATAGATAGATAGAAATCCAATAAATGTGAATATTTTACAGTTTAAAATAGATATACCTTTATACTGGTAGAAATAACGGTAGATATACTTTGGCACCTTATTGCACCTCTATTTTCACATATATAGAAAGGTAGAAATCCAATAAATGTGAATATTTTATTATTTCGTTTTAAATAGATATACTTTTATACTGGTAGATATAAGTTTGCACCTTATTTGCTCTATTTTCACAACAAAGCAAGTCATGAAAAGAAATGGAAGCATTATAATTCTGTATTTTAAAGCAATGTTCTTTCCAGGTTGCTAAAAATATACTGTAGCAACAGTATCTGAAAATACCTTTCCACATATACAGCTATTGTTTAAAAAAACTTTTAGTATTGTGTGGTCATGTAGCCTAGAAGCCAATTCAGGAAATGCCAGGCATTGTACAATTTCTTCATTATTTCTGCATAGCAAGTAAAAAGAGATGCCTGAATAAAAATAAATGTATTAGGTTTGGGGATGAGTAAGAAAAAACAACAATTCTCAGCCTCCTTTTCTCAGAACTGACTAAAGCAGCAGGAATAGAAAACAGTGACTAAATATTGCATATATGATTCTGGGTTAATTCAGTAAAATGAATCAGAAAATGGCACAGGCTATAAAGCTAAGCAATGACATTTCCCATACAGTCCTAATTAAACAACTGTAACAATGCCTGGTGGTCTAGCCGGGGAACACCAGCAACTCCTCGCAGAGAAGCTCATATTCTTCCATTTAGTTGCGATAGCATGTTGACTAGTGTTCTTTTATTCAGAGCACCACGTCTGATATCATCTTACTTGGCAAAAAAATCAAATATTTAAAGGCACCATTGTTCATTATTCTTAGCTCTTTTCCAGTAACTCCTGCCACATTCCAGTTCCCTTGCCTGCACAGAACTCTCTCCTTGGTTCTCTCATCAAATATTTAAAGGCACCATTGTTCATTATTCTTAGCTCTTTTCCAGTAACTCCTGCCACATTCCAGTTCCCTTGCCTGCACAGAACTCTCTCCTTGGTTCTCTCACATTAAGACCTGGCAGGATTTGAGCAGTGAAGGGCTCTTCCCGACATGAAGGGGCAGATTTATCAAAAGTTGAGATGAAGTTTTGAATTGAAAAACTTCGAATTTCAATCTATTTTTTGTGTACTTCGATTAGGGAATTGTCCAACTTCTATTCGAATTTGAAAAAACTTTGAAATTTGAAGGTCAAATTTTTTTGAAGTACTGTCTCTTTAAAACTTCGACTTCAACCATTCGCCACCTAAAAGCTGCCGAAGTGCTGTTTTAGCCTAAGGGGGACCTCCTAGAACCCGTATGGAGGCAATTGGAGGATATTGGGAGATTGAAGGTCGAAGTTAAAAAAAACTTCAAATCGAAGTACGATTCGAAGTAGGCCGAATTCGGCCCACTTCGACCCCAAAAAACTTAGACCTCCATTCAGTTGGTCTTTTTGAATTCGAACTTCGAAGTTTTTTTAACTTCGAACTTGGACCTTTGATAAATAAGCCCCGAAGTGTCAGAAGTGTGAGTCGTAACTGGAACCTTGGCGTTTGTTCTGGGTGTGGGATACCGAACGTGACCAATTCTTAATATTCTACACTGAACAGAAATACTCCTCCCATGGAAAACTCTAGGTTCTAAGCATTTTTAGAAAATAAGTACCATGGCTATATTTGAAGGTATATTTAGTGGCTCCAATGTAGTACATACTGTACATTTTTTTGTAGTATTTGCCTTGGAAATAATATGGGTTAATCATTATTACCTTGCACAATTGTTTTTGTAATATTGCACCAATTAACATGTAATTTAATTTCACAGAAATTGAGAACAGAAGGACGCTGGAGCAGAATTACTGCTTATGTGCAAATTTATTGTCCACACGACATGTTTCGGGCAACATATGCCCTTTTTCAAGTGTGACACTTGAAAAAGGGCATATGTTGCCCGAAACATGTCGTGTGGACAATAAATTTGCACATTAGCAGTAATTCTGCTCCAGCGTCCTTCTGTTCTCAATTTCTGTGAAATTATATTACTATATTTTGGTGCTGGGACGGAGCACCAGTGAGACAGTTACAGGACCAGCTATACCCTCCACCGTGTATAAATCTACTACTTGTAACATGTAATTTACAAAGAGCTTATACCTATTTCTTCTGCAGTGTGACTGTACTCTGCTCTATGAATTTAGGTTTAAGTCCTCCTTTGTTACTTAGTGCCAATCTGTGCATATTTGATACATTCCATAAATGTGGTATATCTGCAGTTTGATTAATGTATTTCCTTGGTGGTAGTTAAAGTCCAATACTCAAGAAATGGATATGTAAAGACTAGAGAAAAGAGATGAATTCTAACTACTTAATTGTAAATATCTTACATAGGCATAGGCAAAACATTTTTATATCCTGGCAAGACTTTTGATTTTAGTCTGGCTAAACATTTATTTTGTCATGTTATAAATAATCAAACTTGAAGGCCAAGGGAATTGTGAAGGTCAAACTGTTCATCATAGGAGAAAGTCTGTCCAGATTTTTTTTTTTAAAAACATGGGAGAGGCTTTTCTCAGTGTTTACTTCATAAGTAAAGACAAATTGACTAAAGTATAAAGTCTAACTTTAGAATATGATGTCACTCATATTACTTAATTATTTATAACCGGACAGTCATTTGTGATTTTCAGTCTTCTTGGCTTTGAAATTAGCTTAGAAATAACAGATGTTAAAACATTTACTTCCTGTCATTGTTTTATTTATATGACCTATATTTCCATAATGTATTATCATCCTGACACAAAAATCAATGAGCTTGTATAATTATGTGAATAGGGTATTTTCAAAAAGCCTGCATAAACCAATGTTTTTTTTATTGAAACTAAAGGCTCCTATAAAATATTAAATATTCATTAAGTGCTCCCTTGAATGAATTTTGGAATTTAATTACAGTTATTTTTATTATTTTAAGAAACTGAACTAGCCACACAGCCCCACAGCATGATGGAACCTCCACCAAATTTGACAGTATGTAGCAGGTGTTTTTCTTGGAATGTGGTGTTCTTTTTCCGCCATGCAAAGCGCTTTTTGTTATGACCAAATATCTAAATATTCATCTCATCAGTCCAAAGCACTTTGTTCCAAAATGGCTTGTTTAAATAAGCTTATGCATACAACAAGCGACTCTGTTTGTGTGAGTGCAGAAAGGGATTCTTCCTCATCACCCTGTCATACAGATGTTCTTTGTGAAAATTGCACTGAATTGTAGAATGATGTACAGATACACGATCTGCAGCAAGAATTTCTTGCAGATCTTTGAAGGTGATCTTTGGGTTGTCTGTAACCATTCTCACAATCCTCCACATATGCCACTCCTGTATTTTTCTTGGCCTGCCAGACCTGAGTTTTACAGCAATTGTGCCTGTGGCCTTCCATTTCCTGATTACATTACTTAAAATTGAAATTGACAGTTTAAACCTCTGAGATAGCTTTTGTAGCCTTCCCATAAACCATGATACTGAAAAATCTTTGTTTTCAGATCTTTTGAGAGTTGCTTTACAGATCACATGCTTTCACTCTTCAGAGGAGAGTCAAACAGAAGCACAACTTGAAATTGTCCATCTTAAATACCTTTTCTCATGATTGCACACACCTGCCTATGAAGTTCAAGGTTTACTAACATCGTTGATACATATCTGGAGAGATTTCTGGAGCTATTGCACATACCAACCAATCAGCAGTTAGATTTAAGCTCCCCATAGACCTGCAGATTTATATAAGATTTTTTGTAATTGTACGACTGACGATATTGGTGAAACGATCATTTAGAGATACGATTTGCCCATCAGGGAAAATGATCATTTTCAGCGATATCGTCCCGTGACGATATCATTCGACGTGCGGAGTTCATTCGGATCTCTTTCACCGATCGTTCGTGACGATGAGAATATTTATGGATGATAGCAGGAGGGCTGCACTAGCTATATTGCTATTAACCTCCATAAAGAAGAAGAAGAGGAAAAGATCAATATGGTGCAAACAGTGGTTATTACACCGTCATAAGTTTTCCTCATATGGGACTTGTGAAAGAGCTGAAAAAAATAATTCAGATGATTTCAGAAATTACCTACGGATGTCTGACTCACATTTTGAACACCTATTTGAAGCCGAATCATTCCGGAGACATGTAATGCAATTATTGAGGCAATGAAAGGGGAATATCTAAAGGTAATTAATTAAAAAAACTTTATTTAAAACAGTTTATTTAAAACACGTTGTACTGCAAGTGCACTGCAATGTTAACACATAAATAACAATGTGAACCAGTAAAAAGTAACGTAATAAAAACTATAAATATATCATCATCATCATCATCATCATTTATTTATATAGCGCTGTCAAGATACGCAGTGCTTTATATATAAAAACAGATACCAAATATAATAATAATAATAACAATAAAAGTGCAAAACAGTGGTTGGTTGTGTAAATAAGTAGTGGTTACAGATTTTCATACTGTGTGCTTTCATGTGGTGTAGGTGGGTATTGTGAGGAGTGGGTAAAAACTGTGAGCAGGGGAGTATCAGGATGGTTGTGGGTATTGTACTGATGTTGGGTTATGGTCATTAATTGTGGTATAGTCTGATAGTTTTTTCATCAGGCATTTCTGTAGCACTTGCGTGATCATGTTTTCAGCAAACAAGCGCTGTTCCTCTTCCATATGCCTCAGTTTAGAGGCAACAGTAAATTCAAATGCATCATGTTCATCTGTTCTTTTGGATAAAAGTGAAGCAGCATCAGTTATTAATTTCTGTGTGTTTTCATCAGTTTGTAGTCTTTTCCTTTTTTTCCCCTTTTCGCCAAGGTTGGGTCGGTTGGGTTGGGTGTGTATGAAACTTCTGTAGTGCGTGTCTGTTGTAGAGAATCCAAAGAACTGGTGTTGATAATTGTCTGAAAAAGATAATTTAACAATGGTTTTACATGTGTTTTTCAGTTTCCGGAAAGCGCTGAAGAATGGAAGGCCATAGCAAAGCAGTTTGAAGACTATTGGAATTTCCCAAACTGTGGAGGGGCCATTGATGGAAAACATGTTCGAATACAACCTCCTGCCAACTCAGGATCCTACTATTATAATTATAAAGGATACTTTAGTATTGTGTTATTGGCAATAGTAAATGCCAAATATGAATTTATAATGGTGGATGTTGGGAAAAATGGAAGAGTATCAGATGGAGGAGCCATAGAACAGACTGTCTTCTATCAGAAGCTAAAGAACAAAGAAGTACAACTGCCTGAAAATAATGAAACTACAGAAGGTCTAAACTTTGTATTTGTTGCAGATGAGGCCTTTGCACTGCAGGAACATATTCTAAAGCCATTCCCGGTAAAAACACTGACAAAGCAAAGGAGAATATTTAATTACAGACTATCACGGGCAAGACGTGTTGTAGAAAATGCATTTGGAATTCTTGCTAATCGCTTTAGTCTTCCATACAGTCATTACTCTGTCACCCGCCAAGGTAGATCTTGTGGTTTTAACATGCTGTGTTCTACACAATTTCCTATGTCGTACCAATGGAAATGTTTATATGCCAAATAACATGGTGGACAGAGAAGACATTGAGTATTGCTCTCTTGTTTATGG